>NC_068990.1:17920137-17937492 GCF_001194135.2 Octopus bimaculoides
ATATATATATATATATATATATATATATATATATATATATATAGACACAACAGTCTTCTTTCAGTTTCTGTCTACCAAATCCACTCAAAAGGCTTAGGTCGGCCCGAGGCTATATTAGAAGACACTTTGTCTAAGGTGTCATACAGTGGGACTGAACCTGGAACCATGTGGTTGGTAAGCAAGCTACTTACCACACAGCTACTCCTGCACCAATATATATAATATATATACAAGACAAGGCATAAATAATGGTTATAATGTATTTCTTTAATGTGGTAAATTTAACTTACAGGTGTTTCCAGTTGTCATTATAGGCTTATTATTGATTGGTTTACTCAATCGGCCCATTAATCAGTTGAAAAAAATCTAAACGATATTGTTATCCTGATGTTCTAACAGAGAACTTATGAAATATTTTACCTGGATTGATGATCCCTCACTAATAACTATATATATATATACATAGATACATGTGTGTGTGTGAGAGAGAGAGAGAGAGAGAGAGAGAGAGAGAGAGAGAGAGAGAGAGAGAGAGAGAGAGAGAGAGAGAGAGAGAGAGAGAGAGTGGGAGTCACATATATTATGATCTCCTTGGAAAATATATAGGCCTCACTCTTTTATGCAGAATTTCAGCTATGTTGGTGCAAAACTGTAGTTTATTATTCACACACACATACACATCTCCAGTTTTATGTATTAAGATAATGAGCTGACAGATCAATGTTCATTAAACGAGGACATACTAATTGCATTAAGAACTAGTCTGGAGAGCGAGAAATCAGTTTACAAACTGAATGTTTTTGTTGACCTGTTCTCCTCTGCAAGGTAACCTTGCAGAAAAACAAAACAAAATATAGACAGAAAAACGAAACAAAACAAAATATAAAACAAAACAAAACAAAGCAAAAAAACATCAGCATCTCCTAAAATCAACAACAACAAAAACTACAAGTAACAATATTTGTTTCAAACTGATAAGGGGTGATTTTATATTTGTTTAGGACCAATGCATCATGCCAGAAGGTTGATAGTCAGAAGACAGGCTAAATGTTATTGTTGCTGCTGATGTTTTGCTCCAGGTTAACTGCCCTGGTTATACAGATCTATGATGAAAAGCATTCTATCCAAGAACTACCTAGAACCAGTCTTTAATTCAGAGATTAATATATAAATAATAATAATGATAATTAATTCGTTTTATTGGCCGCAAGGGCTAATATCAATCAAAAACATGCAAGGACAAAAACAGGACGAAGGTTACATAGGGTTTTGTCCGAAAAGTAGAAAAACGTTTGTGTAAACAGAGGTAAAAAACGGAGAAAGATATAACAAATAAAACTCCCAATAGGGGGAGGCGCTTCGAAAAAGAAAAGGTTACATGTGGAAAAACCCATAAAACCACGGGAGCCTGGTCAGAAAAAATAAGAAAGGGGTATAGAGCCCTTTCTCTTTTTACATTACCTTTTTTTTTACAGGTGTATTCTCAGAATTGGTCCGTTTATACTGGCCATTCTTCCAACAGTCACCCATCTTTCAACAAATTTGCTATGAAACAGCACTTTCCTCTCTACTCTCATCTTCCTTTTCAAGTGGAACTTGAAAAAGTTGATGAGGCCTTGGCCAAAGAGGAAAGTGTCTGACTTTAGCCCTTTCAAACGGGCCCACCATACCACCTCTTTCGCTACAAGTGCTCAAGTGCAGTACAACTCATCAGAAAAAATAACCAAAATTGCATGAACATAGAATAAGCACAGGAAGTAAATTGAATAAAGCTTAAAAAAAAAAAAAAACCCCTATAAACTATTATATAACATGTTCTTTTTTTATTATTAAGGCGAAAGAAGGTGGTGAGCTGGCAGAATGATTAGCAAACCAGGTGAAATGTTCAGCAGCATTTCATTTAATGAAACATAAACATTAAATGAAACATAAGTAGTGTATATTAACAGAAATATGGTAGCAAAAGGGTTAACCTTTTTTAGCTATCCACCTCTATGAGACCACATCTATTTCTTTGATGTCAATTACCTGTTTTAAAATTATCTTATTTATCTTATTTAAAATCTTCCATTGACATTTCATGCTAATTTGATAAAATACCAGTTCAATAATGACAAAGCTATTTTACAAGATTCTTCATAATTGAAAAATGTATTTCAACAGACATATAATAACAAAAGATTAAATAGCTATCCGGTACAACAGCTATGGTTTATAGTATTGTCACAAAGTGTGCTACCATGCAGAACTTACTGCTATGGAATAAATATCATTCAAAAACACATAGTCTTTAAGCTGTATCTTTACACAAAAGACAACTTAACATGGATTTGTTTTTGTTTATTTTCTGAATGTGTAATCTTAGATTCGAAAATTATATCATAATAGAGCAAATAATGAATTATGATAAACAAAATTTATCAGACATGACTAGAAGTTTGTTTCACAACCACATGGTTTCAGGTTCAGTCCTACAGCACAGCACCTTGGGTAAATGTCTTTTACTATCGCTTTGGGCCAACCAAGCTTTGTGAATAAATTTGGTGAACAGAAACCATATGGAAGCCTATAATATATATACATAATATATATACAGGCACAGGAGTGGCTGTGTGGTAAGTAGCTTGCTTACCAACCACATGGTTCCAGGTTCAATCTCACTGTGTAGCACCTTGGGTAAGTGTCTTCTACTATAGCATCGGGTCGACCAAAGCCTTGTGAGTGGATTTGGTAGACGGAAACTGAAAGAAGCCCATTGTATACATGTGTGTGTGTGTGTGTATTTGTGCATCTGTGTTTGTCCCCCACCACTTCATTTGACATCCGAAGTTGGTGTGTTTATGTCCCCGTAACTTAGCGGTTCAGCAAAAGTGACAGATAAAATAAATACTAGGCTTATAAAGAATAAATCCTGGGGTCAATTTGTTTGGCTAAAGGCAGCGCTCCAGCATGGCCACAGTCAAATGACAGAAACAAGTAAAAGAATTAAAAAATATGTGTGTGTGTGATCATCATTATTTAATGCCTGTCTTTAATGCTGGTGTAGCTTGAATGGCTTGAAAGGATCTAAAGAGTCAAAGGACTACATTATGCTCAAATGTCTGCTTTGACATTGTTTCAAAAGCCAAACACTTTCTATACCAAACACTTTAACCCATAAACTGCGATAGGCCACCTCAGTGGCCAATGGGACAGTGCGACAGGCCACGTGCTTGGCCACAGAAGCAGGGCATGATTTGACCTAATTTTGATGACGTATAATGTATGCACACGATACCCTTTCACCCCAGAAACAGTGCAGCGAATAACAGAAGGTGTTAAGAAACACTGAGTATTTTTTTTGAGTGATGGATCGATGTTGACCTTTACCCAAAATAGGCTCAGCAGTTTGTGTTATATACAGCAAAATCCCAGCAGTTTATGGGTTAAAGAGTGTACTGGGCGTTTTTCGCAGCACCAGCAAGAGCAAGGTCAGTATATACCTCATAAGACGAAAACCTTCTTTGATTGAGTGGGACTTCAGCTGAGAGGGAAGCAGCTTTATGCTACTTGATTAAAGGAAGGAACCAGGGGTTCTCACTGTAGAGGAAATGTTTAACTCACATTAAAGAAGAGTAGATGGGAGTAATCAAAGTGAAGATAGAGAGATAAGGATAGTGGTGACAAGACGTCGGTGAGTTCTGGGGACACAACCCAAAAGAACAGGAAGGATGGGCAGGTGGGGTTTGTAAGAGTGTATGGGGAAAGTGAGAGATGGTTAGCGATGAAGTAGAGGTGGAGGATGACTATACTCGAATGATGAACAAGTGTTGTGGTGTGGGGTGTCCTATGATAAATATGAATAGGATGGGAAGTAGGAGAGAGTAGATGATGATTAAAGGGTGAATGTAGTGGTTGGTGGAAAGGGGTGATCAATGATACATGTGACTTATGGGGAAGACAAGTGGGATGGGGGAAAGTAGGTGCTGACTGACAGTGCAGAAGTGGTGAAGGGTTACAAAATAATAATAATAATAGTAATAATAATACAGTAAACTTAAAAAGGATGGGAGAAAAGGAGGTAATGTGTGGTGGATAGGTTGCAAGAATATGAATGGTGAGAGAGAGAGAGAGAGATGTAGAATCTTGATTATGATGATGATGATATATATATCAACAGAGGAAAGTCCAATAAGAAGGAAGACGGAGGAAGAAAATCGCCAACGATTCCCATGTGGTTACATTTTGAAATGACCGGAAGGGAGTGGGTGAAGAAAAATTCTTTCTAAGACAGGAGCGTGTAAGAGAAGGCGGTATGTGTGGGTAAGTGCATGCACGTGAATCTGTGTGCATGTGTGTGTAATAGCATGTGTGCGTGTGCCTATGTATGTGTTATGTGTGTGGTGTTTGTGAGGTTATATATATATATATATCATCATCATCATCATCGTTTAACGTCCGCTTTCCATGCTAGCATGGGTTGGACGATTTGACTGAGGACTGGTGAAACCGGATGGCAACACCAGGCTCCAATCTAATTTGGCAGAGTTTCTACAGCTGGATGCCCTTCCTAACGCCAACCACTCAGAGAGTGTAGTGGGTGCTTTTACGTGTCACCTGCACGAAAACGGCCACACTCGAAATGGTGTCTTTTATGTGCCACCCGCACAAGCCAGTCCAGGGGCACTGGCAACGATCTCACTCGAAAATCCTACGGGAGCCAATCAGGCGGTACTGGCAACGGCCACGCTCAAAATGGTGCATCTCATGTGCCACCCGCACAAGAGCCAGTCCAGGGGCACTGGCAATATATATATACACATACTAGATGAATGACCTGGCTTTGCTCAGGTTACTGCTGTTCTTATACAGATTAGTAAGCAATAGATATGAAGATATATTTTCTCTCATAATTATTTCAAAATATCTATATTTTATTAAAAAATATCTAAATTGAAATAGTAATAGAATTCAGAACTGAAAATCTGTCAATCTTGAAGCACCTCAGGGTAAATAGTATTCATTGTGCAATTTTTTATTGGCGTCCAAATGAATAAATTGTTCCTGCTTCCAACTTGTAGGCAACGAACACAGAGTTGGCCATAAGAGAAGCATGTAGTAGAGAGATGAAATCCAGCTACCTTGAGGGATTGACTCTGAGTCTGAGATTTGTTAATTGAAATACCAAAACTTAGTTTGACTAGAAACTGAAGCCTCTTAAATTCAAATGGAACATCTGTAGGTATGAGAGGAATTTTTGGAATAAAGACATTTTCTCCTTTGTGACTACCTGTTATGATTGTTGCCTCTAGGACATGAGGCTTCATGGAAGTAACAATTAAGCGAGTTCCATTACACAGGCGAGGTGGGTCAAGATTCTTAAGCAACATAATGGGAGCATCCAGCTTTAGTGTCAAGTTATGTGGTGGCATCCCAGTGGATTTAAGTGGGTTCAGAAATTCAACAGGATATTGAACAGCTTGCTCTTGATCCACTGTTGTGTGAATTGATAGAAAAGTAATTTCTGATGCATCTGTTAATTTTGAATAAATTCATGATTGAGTTTATCAACCATTTCATTAGTTGGAGCCAGTGTAGCTCTATTATGTAGCCAGTTTACACAGTGTAATTGACAATCACACATACACTCACATTGTCACATACGTATACTAAAACAGATACACACAGACATACATTCACACACACTTCAGGATAAACAATACTCATTATATACTTGTCAGTCATCACATATGTATATGCATGTTTAGATGTGTGTGTGTTTAATTCTCTGAGGCCTAACATACATAATGAATGTGCAAACACACATACATTCACAGACACATGGTCATCTTCTCTGTATAATGGCCTGTTTCTCTCCATCTGTGTGTGTGTGTGTCTCTTTTTAGATGTGTGTGTGTGTGTATGTGAGTCATCACAAAAATGTATGCATACTCACACATACATACACTGTCTCATACACTCACACACATATACTTGTCAGTCATCACATATGTATATGTATGTGTGTTTAATTCTCTGAGGCCTAATGTAGTCATGAATGCACAAACACACACACACTCACACATACTCATGTACAAAATGTGACATGGTGGTGGTGGTGGTGGTGGTATAAAATGTCCTTTACTATAGTTGATTATAGAAAGATCATTCTAGACGAAATGTTATATTGTTTTAATCTAAATGAAAATAAAAATTACATGTTGACACTCATGGAGTCTAATACTATCACCTTGTAAAATTTGATTTGATTTCCTAGAGCCATTTGAGAATGCATAGGAAACAGACAGACAGACAAAGAATTTTATATATATATATATATACATAATATAAACCATTGTTTTAATGTCCACTTCCCCATTGGTTAGAATTCATTGACGGAGATTTTCTACGCTGGGTGCCTTTTCTGTCTGTTGCCAATCTTTACTGTTTCCAAGCATGATATTTCTCCCCATGGCTCTGTATGTTTCCATAGATTAGAAATGAACAACACCACTTCAATGATAGTAACACACATTTACAATAATTATATTATATAGAGATAAGGAGACATGAACACACACATACACACACTCATATGATAGGCTTCTTTGAATTTCAGTCTACCAAAGATACTTGATTTTGTTTGGCTCTAGGCTATAGTAGAAGACACAATACATGTCTTTAAGTACTACTAATAGTTTTGTATGTTGAGAAACGCTCAGTGGTTAGGGCAGCAGACTCGCAGTCGGAGGATCGCAGTTTCGATTCCCAGACCAGGCGTTGGGTGTGTTTATTGAGCGAAAACACCTAAAGCTCCACAAGGCTCTGGCAGGGGGTGGTGGTGACCCCTGTTGTACTCTTTCGCTCCAACTTTCTCTCACTCTGTCTTCCTGTTTCTTGAGTAATGCCGCGATGGACTGGCGTCCCGTCCAGCTGGGGGGAACACTTGCGCCATAGAAACCGGGAAACCGGGCCCATGAGCCTGGCTAGGCTTTAAAAGGGTGCATAAATAAATAAAAAATGTCTTTTGGTGACCCTGCTAGTCCTGGTGCCACTTAAAAAGCATCCACTCCACACTGTAAAGTGGTTGGCATTTGGAAGGATATCCAGCTGTAAAAACCATGCCAAAACTGACCTTGCCTGTGCTGGTGTCAAGTAAAAAGCAGTCAACCCACTCTGTTAGGTGGTTGGTGTTAGGAAAGGCATCCAGCTGTAAAAAAAACCATGCCAAAACAGACACAGAAGTATGGTAGCCAGCTCTTGACAAACCATCCAACCCATGCCAAAATGGAAGGAGGACATTAAAAACAATGATGATGATGATGATGGTGATGATGATAATGATATATGATGATATACATATATATATATATATATATACATACAAACCACATAGCCAGACGTATATATTTTACGTACTTCTGCCTATACATACATACATACATACATGCATGCATGTGTTAACTTAATTGATTTGGCCCATATGTAGATGTATGTGTGCATGTTTTCCTAGTGAGTTAGCCTTCCTAATGAGTTAACCTTCACCCTAATTGTTGCCATAGTCACTGCATATGTAACAGTAACACTGTTGCTTGTTAAGTTAGTTAGGTTTAGGTAAATATAACATTCCTATAGAAACTAATGTTGTACATGCTGGTAATATTATCTTGCTAGTGAGAGGAAGGACAATGAACTGAAGTAAACATTACAATTGTTTGTTTAATTTATGGATAGCTCTTAGACCAGTATAGCAGCTTTGTTGTGCTGCATTTAATCAAGTCAAACACTATAACTTGCTTGAAAAAATGGGCAACGTTTCAATACTCTTAACAGGACCAGGTCATAAAAATTGTTAGATCTCACACATCAAAAATGATGAGAATTATAAATTCTAACACATGCAGAATCTCAGTTTTAAGCCTTTAGCATTCAGATTACTCTGTCAAATGTAACTCTTATTTCTTTTATTGTTTTTCTTTTATTTGTTTCAGTCATTAGTCTGCGGCCATGCTGGAGCACTGCCTCGAAGAATTTTTAGTTGAATGTATTGACTGCAGCACTTATTTTTTTTTAAAGCGTAGTATTTATTCTATCAATCTCTTTTGCCAAACCATGAAGTTACAGGGACGTAAACACACCAGCACTGTTTGTCAAGCAGTGGTGGAGAACACACACACACGCACACACACATGACGGGCTTCTTTGAATTTCAGTTTACCAAATTTACTTGGCTTTATTTGGCCCGAGGCTATTGTAAAGGATTGAATCACTCAGAAGCAAAACTTAGGAGCATTATAAAAAGTGTGTCCAATAGAATATCTAGAATATCCTCTGATGGACTGATATCTCATGAGCACACAGAATACTACAACTCAGTACTAGCCAGAGCAGATTATAAGGTTAAAATATAATACATACAGGATAATACATACAGGATAATACAACAGCAGATCTAAATGGAGTTAAATATGAAAATAAAGGAAAAACTAATAAGGACAGTCAAGGGAAAAAAGCAATTCAAGAATCAATGAATGGGATAGGAACTAAGATGGGAAAGTATAGGGACATATTAAGGGACATGGGGATGAAACCCAACATAATGAACACTAAAGTAAGGAAGCAAGGAGGGGGAAGAAAAATACAGATGGAAATACCAAACATAGGGTGGATATGAGAATAGATGGCACAAATAAATCAAATAGATACAACAAACAGAATGGAAAAATAGACAATGGTGAAATAATCTGGTCTAATCCAATATATGGATTGCAGATTAAGTCCAAAATTGGACATGAATTCTTCTCTGCAATTAGATAGATATTTTTCTAGGTTGGGTAGGTACTGCATAATTTTTAACAGACACAAAATAAAATTAGCACACACAACCTTGCAGAACCTATAATATTATATGCATTAATTAAATAACAAGGAACTAAATGAAATAAAACTAGAGTATAGAAACAAAAGCACAGAAGGTGAAAATAGAAAATAAATAAAGAGATGAATAATAAATACTATGGAAAACAGAACATAAATGGTGTTAATACTCTATTGATGGAAAATTCAGCATGTTTTCCATGCTGGCATTGATTGGACGGTTCAACTGGGGACTGGGAAGCCAGGAGGCTGCACCAGGCTCCAGTCTGATCTGGCAGTGTTTCTACAGCTGGATGCCCTTCCTAACGTCAACCCCTCCAAGAGTGTAGTGGGTGCTTTTTACATACCACCGGCACAGGGGCCAGAGGGGGGGGGCTGGCATTGACCATGATCGGATGGTGCTTTTTACGTGCCACCAGCACAGGAGCCAGTCAGGGCGAGGGGGCTAGCATGATTAAGTTATAGAACAAAGTTCTACAAATCTAATCATATTTGTCAAAAATGGAGGAGATAAAATGTTAAAAAGTTGTAAGATCACATACAATCGCTTCATACAGATATAAATTCATTTTCAGAATTTACAAATATCAAAGTACTCATTAGTGCAGAAAAAATAAGAGCTTAAAAAAAAGCAGAGAAGTTGGATTTATGAGTTTCATGTCCATTTGTTCCTATCTCTGTGTAATAGTAATGGGAGTCATGTCAATAATTAATAATTGACATGATGAGAGTTAAAATGTCTGCAAATGTTATCTATAGAGATAAATTACAAAACATTCACCTTGAATGGGTTAGACATGATCAAACTATTAAGACAAATACACACACATATAGATGATAGGCTTCTTTCAGTTTCCATCTACCAGATCTACTCACAAGGATTTGGTTGGCCTGAGGTTAAAGTAGAGGACATTCACCCAAGGTATCATGCAGTGGCACTGAAACCAGGACTATGTGGTTGGGAAGCAAACTTCTTACCACACAGCTACACCTATGAAGAGCATTGTAGTTTGCTTGAAGTATTGTAGTACAGAAATAGAATAGTAAATGAAATGAGGAAAGTTTCTAATAATGCAGAGATGAAAGTTGAAAAACCTTCGTATATTTTGGGCACAAAGGTTCATCTTCAGAAGAGTAAAGTCAAAGAAATGGGTCTACATAGATTCTGCCATTTGGATAGCCAGATGAGCAGTGACCCTGTTTTAGTAAGGTGCTTGTAGAAGTAGCAGCAGCTCCCCAAATAGTGGTGTTATTGGTGCCATAGAGGTAACACTGGGGACAATGATGGTGAATGCTATGGTAGTAGTTGGTGGTCATAGTAATGTGGTAGTAGTTGGTGGTATATTCCTTGTAGAAGTTGTTGACAAGGTGATGGCTGCCGAGAGCAACAGTCCTCATCACAGCAGGCAATGGTGGTGGTGGTGGTAGCTGTGGCGATGACAAACATGATACTGGTAGGTAATAGTACCAATTACCATCAGTGATGAAGATGCTGGTTGTGGTTACCATGGTGTAAGGAGCAGTTGGTAATTTACAGGAGCCACCAGTCCTACTCTGATCAACTATTGATCTTCCGGTTAAGTCATTGATATGGTGATTTCATATATTCGTTTTCATGGCCGTATAGAAGTGTCTACCTCTTTGGAGGTGTTACTGCCTTTGATTAAATGTTTGTGGAAAGAAGATGCATTGGTTGTTAGGTGTTCCTTCAGTTGGATGTGGAACGGTCAGACTGTATTACTAATTTAATAGTCGTCACATTTAAGACACCGAATCTGGTACATCATGTATGTTTTCATAGACTTGCTTGTGCCATAGATAGAATAGTTTACCAGTGAGCAGGGCTGTTATTCCACTGGTGATCTCCTCGTTGGCAGGTGTCTATGCAGGGACAATCCTAAGTGGACTAGCAGGATATCAAAGTCTTCCTTGCAGATGATCTTTGGATGGTAAAGGTGGTTCCCTCATTAAAATGGAGAATCATAAGCTGGCTTTAGCCCTGATGGGGAGGGCTGACTTGTTATGGAAGAAGAGATCTTGGCAGACTGCCTTTCAGTAGAACACCATATCAATTGTTCTCATCTGTGATGCTTAAACAAAAGTCAAACAAAGAGAGGGAACCATCATTGTTTGGGTGTGTTTGATGTGCTGGTCCATATCATTGAAGGTTTCTAGTATTGTGGAGGTATCATGGGATGAAGTGAGCATGGGGATTCATCAACAAACTTGGTGAAGTCAGGTATGTTAGACAGGTCTAAGTAGGTAATAGCAAGCAGTCCTCAGAGGCTGGACCCCATAGGCAGGCCTGAACACTGTATGTATTGTCAAGGGAATGAAAGTGTTTGTTTGCAGGTATGACAGACAATAGTTAGTGGATATTGGAGGTGTTAAGTCTGAAACAGTAAATGTCTGAGGGTGACACATTCTGTCATCATGATGACTGTGGGGAGGGTAGAAACAGAAGTGTATTATCATTATTAATCCCTGTTATCACCATTAAGGTAACAAGCTGGGAGAATCCTTAGCATGCCAGGAAAAATTCTTAGCAGCATATCGTCTGTCTTAACATTCTGACTTCAAATTCCGTTGAGGTGAATTTTGCCTTTCATCTTTTGGGGGTTGATAAAATGAATACCAGTTGAACACTGGAGTCAATATAATCGATCACCCCCCCGCCACAAAAAAACAAATTCAGCAAAAAGGATTATTATTATTGTTGTAAAATGAATTTCTCGGATATTGAAAACGTAAGTTTAAAAAATATTTGGAAAAAAAAAAAACCCCCTAAAAATGACGGATGAAAGGCAAAGTTAATTTCAGTGGGATTTGAACTCCTGCTATTCTAATAATGTTCTAACGTTGGTACTAGGTCATGGATGAGAACAACTCTCGTTAATTATATTTCCCTCTATAGTTTTTCAAGCGGCCCAACTAGATTTGAACCAAGGACATACAAGGTTGAAGTAAAGACCGCAAAACCTTTTCATTGTCATTATTCATCTTTCTCACTCCAGTTTATTGTCCTAACAATAAACAAAGTCTTATGAACATTAATCAATTTCCGGATTATATATTTCTAATGGCTGATAACACAGAAAATTAGATATTATTCCAAAGTCTATCTTTTTAAAATGTTTTATCAGTTTTATACAATAAAGGAGGTTTAACAATATCTCTATCCCTCATTAAGTCAACAGTTTTTTTTACTTAATTTGTTTTCGAACGCGATCACAATGAATAACTGACCATTCCGACTCATTTAAATCTTGCGTTCAAATCTCGCCAAGATCGACTTTGACTTTCATCCTTTTGGAATCAATAAAATAAAGTACCAGTCAAGTTCTGGGACCGATGGTAGTTAACATGCAGTTTAGGGGTTTAAATAAACGAATATAAATTTATCGGAAATGACAATGACATCCCATACTTTCGTAAAGAGAACTGGTGAAATCCCTTAACTTTATTTACAAAACTCCTTCGTTATGTCGCGTCCACATACATTTACTTGTATAGTATCTTCTAGAGAAATCTTAAGGGATCTATTTTAAAACGGGGGCGCCAGTTTTCATTTATGTTTTATGTAGTGTTTTTGGTACGGAAAGACTTTCAAACTTCGTATACTTATCTATTTTGTGTTATAGAACAGAAAAATATTTTTGTATTCGAATTTATTTCATGTAAAAAATTGTCTTATTTCGATAATTTCTACTAATCACTGACGGCTATTCAGTTGAAAACAGTTAGCGCTGTAACGGTGTATATCGTATTAATCCCCTAACCCTAACTCGAGAATCCGAACTCTAAAATTGTTACAGACATAGATACGCACAGCGTAATTTATTATATAAACAATATATGCGTATAAATTACGATTAAACCGAATGAAATATGTCACAGGGAATAACATTTTTATGACCGCCCAGCAGTAAACTCTATTCAGCTGAATAGACGTCAGTGATTGGTTGAAATTACAGAAATACGACAACTTTTACATGGAATAACTTGCGAATTCCCTTTTTTTTTTGTTAAGAAGACTAAGAGTAAAAGATGTTTTCTATGACACATTCTACCAGTGTCCCAAGTTTCAAAGTGTTTCGTTAAGAAAATACTGGCGCCCCCGTTTTAAAATAGATCCATCTTAAGTATTTCAGAAATTGTAGTTAACATACACGTACCACAACTAATAATGACTGCCCCCGAGAAGGAAATTTTGCTTGTCGATGCACGATAGCTAACGCAGTTACATGTGAGCAATGTAATAATTTTGCGCGACTCCTGAGCTGTCCAGAAAAGAACCGACGGGAAGCGTGGGCGCGGTTCCAGCTGATTCACGTTGGTTGTGTTACAGAAATTGTTTACTTCACTTTCATATCTTTCTCGTATCTCTTCGTCGATAAAATTAAGTACCTGTCAAGAACTAACCCCTCACCCCTATTTCAGACCTTGTGCCTGTAATAGATACAATTATAATTTAAAAGAAAAATAATCAAATAAAAAGCAGAAACATACGTCGTGTGTGACAGAGAAAACGTAAGAAAATTCAAGATCAAATTCAACTTGTAAATTTTATGTTAAATTTATATTGTTTACGATATGTTAGTATAGTAATTGAGAAGTTCAATGGGCTTCGCCTTACGCTATGTGTAGATAAATATATTCAAACAACACAACGTAGACTTCGTAAGCTAGATCTAAAGTTTTTAAAGCTTTAAAATTTGTGTGATAAATTGAATTGTGTATAAAAATATTTTATAGATAATCCAGGAAATAAATGTATTTCAGCTGATAATTGCCATTTTAACGTACTTGTGGGTATCTCTATTTTATAGATGATGAGAGAAAAACATATACATATAATATTTGCTTTAAAATATTTAAAGTATGCATTACTATTAGGATGGATGACGACTAGTTTCACGGAATTGAGTCAAAGAATTCGGGGAAAAAAAAAGAAGGCCAATACATATTTGTTAAAAGTAATGGTGCGAAAGAATTCCTTCTTCGGTAAGAGTTGTAGGTAGTCCACAGGAAATTTTCTTACTATTTTAAAAACTTCCATTCCTCGTATTGCTTTTGATATGGTTTAATTATAATGTCAATTTTAAGCGCGGACCATATCTAGAGAGTCATAACCACGAATTTCTTTCGCTTCCTGGATGAGAGAACAGAAAGGGCAAAATAATACCAATAAAAGATCTTCGCAAATAGAACCAGCAATATTGCGTGAACTCCGAATCATTCCACGAATTTGTGTCATAGCAAAATAATTCACTCCGGGTACGAGATACATACAACCACAGAAACAACAGCCTTCACCAATAGCTTCGGCGTTTTTACCGAACGTATAACAAGGAGCGAAATAAGTAATAATACAGAGACCTAAGTTATTGAAACAGCCAAATATTGAATGCTGCCACGATTCCATGTCTGAGCAAATACTCGCTTAATCCGCCAAAGTACAGAGTTGTTCGACTGGTGTCTTTCTGTGTTGGAAGCTCGTTTACACTATATTATATTAAATATATTAAAAGCAGACTTTTGGACTTCGACACTTAATACTTTTGTTATAACATCCTGTAATGGAATCTGATTTAATCTATAAACTACTAAGGCGTGTTTATGATAACGAAGATCAGGTTGTGTTGGCGTATGGTTTGTTATTTATAGCGCAAGAGATGTAGTAGGACCACAGACAGACTGACAGAGAAAGCAAAACGTGTGTGGAAGGAAGATGTACAGGAATTAGTTTAGTTAGCAGCTTGAATATGAGTGAGGTAAATTCAAATGCTCAGAAATTGTCTCCCGCTGCACCACAAATAGCTGACAACTTTTATATTAACTTGGAGACTTAACAACAGAAGAGCGTGGCTGCTTAGAGATAAACGGTTTGACGAAACAAACAAAAACAAGAAAACAGTTCTGGGAGCTATTTATTACCTCTGCCTGCAAGAATTTTTTGTGTCTTCAACGTACCATGTTTGTGTAACAAGGCACGATGTTATGTAATAATAAAACACAGATATTGAATAGGAAAGGATTTCTGAAGGCTGGAAAGAAATAAGAACAGCATGCACTACAGGATGTATGTTTGTGTGAATGATTGACAAAGAACAAACGAGCTGAGAGATAAGTTAGATTATAAGAGGAACTGCATGTAATATTACAAGAATGAAGACTGCTGATATGAGCAGTTTTCAAAACATATTTGTATAAAGTTGTACAATAGGCATTCAGCACTTCTTTATACCCTACCAACGGTATAAAGAAGTACTGAGTGCTTCAAATGGATGGAGTCTGCAGAAAAGGGAGATCAAAGACCAAGGAAGGCATGGGATCAAAGTGAGAGGCTGAATACAACAAAGGAAATGATAAAAGAACGACAACTTGTGGTGAAATGCTATGAAAGAGATTTGTCCAAATCATGCAATCATAGAAAAAGGTGTAAAGATGATGATGGTGGTGGCATTGAGGATTACGTATTATTATACCCACATTTGCATCTTTACTGATGATTGCATTCAGAATAAGTGCACAGGTGTGGCTGTGTAGTAAGAATTTTGCTTCTCAGCCACATAGTTCTGGGTCCAGTCCTACTGTGTGGCACCTTGGGCAAATGTCTTCTATAGCCTTGGGTCAACCAAAACCTTGTGAGTGGATTTGGTAGACAGAAACAGATTGAAGCCCATTTGGTATATATAGTTATATTTTATTTAATTTTTTTATTTTATCTAGTTTCAGCTAACAAGCTGTGGCCATGCTGGGGCACCACCATTTAATGTATATATATTCTCCAAGCACATTTGTCACTGCTATTTCTCACAAGACTCCTTCCTTTATCACATATTGTTGACATTCATTACTCATCACTCACTCATTCAATTGTAGCACTCTTTCTTGCACCCTATCTCTTCATTAACACTCCTTTTCTATCACTTTCCCTCTTCACTATCACTCCCTCTTCTATCACCCTGTACCCTAATATCACTCAGTCTTGTATCACCCTCTCTCCTCACTATTATTCCCTCTTCTAATCATGTTTTCTATGTAATCTCTATATTATCAAACATCTCTCTCTCTCTGCTTCTATCACTGATTTACTTCAATTATTCTCTCCTGTTTCCCATTTGTTCTGGTTACACTTTCATAATCACTTTCTCTTCTACCCACCATGAATAAATAATGCTGCGATACTGCTAAATGCATGAACAAAACTATGAAAAAAAAAAAAAAAGAAAGATAACATATGGTAGAGAGGGCAGTTTAATCTTTCCAAGAAAAAATGCTTCTCTAGTGCTTATACTGTGATAAAATTCCCCTGATGAACACAGTAAGGTGGATGGAAAATGAGCAGAAGCAACACAGGGTAGAGAAAACTTTTTAGTCTTGCTGGGACAAGGTAACTACTTGGGTGCTGGTGTCATGATAAAATGCATCTAGTTCATTTGGTGAAATGGTTAGTGATAAAAAGGGCATTCAACCATAAAAGAATATGAAAATAAACATGAGGTGTGGTCTTCAACCCATCTAGAAGGGAAGTTAACCTGAATAAGAACTGTCTGGGGCCATGATGACTCATTCAATCCATGTCAGCAAAGAAAAGCTGGCATAAAATGATAGTGATGTTGATGAACTTAAATTCTTTTTAAAATGTATAAAACCAACTAAACATCTATTACCAGATTTTGTGATAGCTGAACACACACA
This sequence comes from Octopus bimaculoides, assembly GCF_001194135.2. Lineage (NCBI taxonomy): Eukaryota > Metazoa > Mollusca > Cephalopoda > Octopoda > Octopodidae > Octopus > Octopus bimaculoides. The sequence goes on from NC_068990.1 coordinate 17,936,698, forward strand.
CACACACACACAATCACTCTCACCCACACATTATATTAAGATTGTTAATCTTAAAGCTAGCCTGATGTTACTATGTATTATCTTCAGAGGTCATATATATAACATTGTGGTAATGCATGTGACTTCTGGAGATAATATGATAACACAGAAACAGCTGTAAGGTCAACTACTTTAATTAAGCTGTAAGGTCAAGTACCTTAATAAATGAATTTATGCTCCACATTTAAAATTTATTAAGTCTTTCATAGAACTGTAGTCTTAATTAATTGAATGGGAACATATTACATCATTTGACTAAAAATTCTTCAAAGTGGTGCCCCAGCATGGCCACAGTCTAATGACTGAAACAAGTAAAGGATCAGGACATATGACAGATAACTTTGGAAGTATACTTTTGCAACTATGAATAATTTGATAAAATATATATTATATCAGGTCATCCCATAAGTTCTGCCCGACTTTACCTTTTTTAAAATTGAATGAAATTTAATAGTATTTTAGAATGTCTAATGGAATTTAAAATTATTTTTATGCATTTGTGCACGTTTAAACTGATTAAATATTATTTTACAGAATAATAGGATTAAAATTTCTTTGATTAAAACCCTTTCTAACATGGAAGTATCCAAAAAGCATTTGAGGCACATAATGCTTTATGAGTACAAAAAGGAAACTCTGCAGTCGAAGCGACTCGAAACATACACTAAGTTTATGGGAAAGAATGCTTGAATGAAAGAACTTGCAGAAGATGGTTTGCAAAATTCAGAAGTGAAGATTTCAGCCTTGAAGATGAAG
>NC_068990.1:17937542-17939322 GCF_001194135.2 Octopus bimaculoides
AGTTCAAACCATACAACTGTTCATCGTCATCTTCAACAACTTGGAAAGGTTCCTAAACTTGGAAAATGGGTGCCTCGTGAATTGTCCAAAAGCAACCACAAATCCCGAGTTGATATCTGCTCTTCTCTCCATTCTTGCGAACTCATTTCACCTTTTTTGGATAGACTTGTGACTGGTGACGAAAAATGGATCTTCTATAGAAATGTTAAACGTCGTAAACAGTGGCTTAGTAAAAGGGAAAAAACTCAACCACAACCGAGAAAGGAACTTCATGGGAAAAAGGTTCTTCTCTCTATCTGGTGGGATTGCAAAGGAGTAATTCACTTTGAATTGTTACTACCTAATGCAACAACCAATACTGTCAGCAATTAGAGCATTTGAAACAAGCTTTGAAGAAAAAAAGACATGCTTTAGTGAATCAAAACGGAGTGATGTTTCATCAGGACAATGCGCAACCCCACACTGCAAAGATCAAAGTGCTTGGTTGGGAAAAAATTCTTCATCCACCTTATTCTCCCGACCTTGCTCCTTCAGACTACCATTTGTTTTGTAGTTTACAGAATCATTTGGGGGACATAACTTTCACAAGCCAGGAGGAGGTTGAAACTGACATTTCAGATGTCTTTGCTTTGAAACCAAAAGAGTTTTACATTGATGGGATTAAGAAGCTTGTAAAAAGATGGAAGGAAGTGATAGATAATCAGGGAAAGTACATTGATGATTAAATTTCAATTAAATATAACATTTGATCACTTGTTTTCTTTATTCAAAATTCAGACAGAACTTATGGGATGACCTGATAGTTATTGTATGCATACAGTATTTGCTGATACTACCTACAGTGGCAAAAAAAAAAGTATTAATATTACTGTAGCAATTCAGGTGGCAAACTGGCAGAAACATTAGCATGCTGGGCAAAATGTGGCATTTTCTTTTCTACTCTAGGCACAAGGCCTGAAATTTTTGGGGAGGAGACCAGTCAATTAGATCGACCCCAGTACACAACTGGTACTTAATTCATCGACCCCCGAAAGGATGAAAGACAAAGTCAACCTTGGGGGAATTTGAACTCAGAACATAAAGACAGACAAAATACTGCTAAGCATTCCACCTGGTGTGCTAATGATTCTGCCAGCTTACTGTCTTAATGTGGCATTTTGTCTGTCTTTACGTTCTGAGTTCAAATTCTGCTGAGGTCAGTTTTGTTTTTCATCCGTTTGGGGTCAATGAAATAAGTACCAGCTGAGCATTGGGGATTGATGTAATCAATTTACCCCCCCCCCCTCTGGCCACGCCGAAATTGCTGGCCTTGTGCCAAAAACTTGAAACAAATATTACTGTAGCAATTAAGAGGCCGAGCTGGCAGAATCTTTTGCACACCAGGCAAAATGCTTTGTGACATTTCATCTGTCTTTACATTCTGAGTTCAAAGCCTGTCAAGGTTAACTTTTACCTTTCATCCTTTCAGGGTTGATAAAATAAGTACCATCATTTACCTCAAAACTTCTGGCCTAGTGCCAAAATTTGAAACCAATATTACTGTAGCAACTGGAAAAGCTCATTATAGATTCTTAACTAAGAGAATACATTAATGCAAAAAAATAAAAAATAAAAGAAAGAAATCAAATTTACTCTGCTAACAAACAGCTTACATGAAAAACATCTGAAGAAAATAATCATTATAATAAATATTAATTATTGCAGGGCCTTCTTCAGCAACATCCAACTATTCTGTCACTTCTGCCTCCTCTTCCCCAATCTCTCAGTCTCTATGATTCTT
>NC_068990.1:17939569-17943949 GCF_001194135.2 Octopus bimaculoides
TCTCCCAAAATTTTGGGCCTTGTGCCTAGAGTACAAAAGATTACATTTTGAATTCAAATTCTGCCAGTTGACTTTACCTTTCATCCTTTCGGGTTTGATTAAATAAGTACCAGTTATGCACTGGGGTTGATGTAATCAACTTAATCCTTTTGTCTGTACTTTTTTGTCTCCTCTATGTTTAGCCCCCTGTGGACAATAAAGAAATGAACATTCATATAGGTTAATGTGTGTGTGTGTGTGTATGTATGTGCAGGCATGTGTGTGTTGGACATTATTATCTTCTTACTGAACACTTATACATCGTCTTTGACAGGTGATTCCATCATCATATATATGTATATACTGTCTTTAAGATAGCATATTTTACATTGATCTGATCTCATCGTATCATATATTCCTATAGTGCATATGCATAGATATACATGTGACATGCATGTAGGAAGAGCACTGGTAAGATATGCAACATGAAGGAAGATCGAATGTCAATAGCAGAAAGCATAGAATAGAATTATAAGATGAAATGCAGCCAGATCAGACTGGAGCCTGGTGCAGCCTCTTGGCTTCCCAGACCTCAGTCGAACCGTCCAACCCATGCCAGCATGGAAAACGGACGTTAAACAATGATGATGATGATGATGAATGTACATTTATAATGCAATGAAAGATTACTTAATACTGCCAATAAATTTTAATACACACACACACACATACACAAATGTAGACACAAACGCATACACATTTTGAAACATTTTGAATACAGTTAGTATTCATTACTAACACATCATCATAAATACCATTATCTTTGTGTTTGTGTAGTGAAAATTTGAGCCCATCATTCACATTACTGTCACTCTTTTAATGCAAACTGAATGAAAAATGTGAATTGTTTCTTTATATATAATATACAATTATGTAATCAAATATTTTTGCATACAAAATGAAAGCAAAGGGAAACAAGCTGTTATGTAGATATTTAATAACAATGTGATCTTACGTTGAAAAGAAAAATAGTAAAAGTATATTTACCATTGCTGAAGCAATATGTATACCTACAAAAGTGTGCCCCCAACCCAACTTTATTTCTGCATAACTTGCAGAAAATTGGACATCTTTTAATGAAATTTTCTCAAAATATGTTTCAGATGGTGTAGAGTCCAATTCGATCAGAATTTGCTGTGAAAATTAAAAATTTTTTTTGGAGGGAGTGGGGTGAAAAGTTTCAGAAAATTCATGTGAGTAGGATTTGTTTCCTCATAACTTTCAGAAAAATGGGTATTTTTAAATGAAATTATATATAAATACCTTTCAGAGTGTGTAAATTATGATTATATTGGAATTTTATGTGAAGAAAAAAATGGTAGGCTCATATACATACATACACACTGACATACATGATAATTTTTTTCAAATTTTCAAGCTTCATTTTGTAATTATAAGTGGTATGTGTCAGTATGTATGTGTGCAAGCCCACCAATTTTTTTATATATTAAATTTCAATATAGTAGTAATCTACAAACTCTGAAAGGTATTTGTAGAAAATTTCATTAAAGAATACACATTTTACTGAAAGTTATGAAGAAACAAAGTCAACTTGTATGAATTTCCTGAAACTCCTCTCCCCACCCATGGAAACATTTTTTCACACATTCTGATATAATCAGAATCTATACCCTCTGAAGTGCATTTGTAGAAAATTTCATTACAAAATAACTATTTTTCTGGAGGTTATGAGGAAACAAAATGTGTGTAGGGTTGGGGGTGGAGTGAGGCACACATATGTACATATGCCAAGCAACGAAGTATTAATTCTTAGTAGAGCGCTGACAAAGCATGCAACAGTTGAAAATGTAAAATTTAAAGCAGAGAGCTACAAGATGAAATCTAGTAAAGCAGTTGTTAACAGAATGTGCATTTAATATTAAAAAAAAAAAACAATTATAAATAAATGAAGAATATTAACTGAAAAAATGAAAATGAAACAAAAGTTTCAATAGAAGTCATAGAGATATTTCAGAATACAATGTTTGCCAAGTTGAAATTCAAATGACTGATTACTTGTGTTTGTGCATGCACATAAAATCTAGTCTGGTCATGAATGCTTCATTCTGGCTGGGGCCAGGTAACTGTATATCATTGCACATGTGTTACCGGAAGTCCATAATGAACATGTATTTTTAAGAATTATATTGAATATATATGTATATACTCATCTAAAGTTCATTTATAAAAATACAAACTGTAGACTAAGACTCTACAACAAATTATAAACATAAATTGTAGATTTACTTTTTAAAAAAATTAATTGAAGTAAAGTTTTATCATCACACCATTTCACTTTGAAGGTGATATATATATATTTTCCTATCCTCATCATGATCATCATCATCATTTAATGTCTGTTTTCCATGCTGGCATTGGTTGGATAGTTTGACAGGAGGTGGCAAGCCGGAGAGCTGTCTTAGGCTCCAAATGTCTGTTCGGGCATGGTTTCTATGGCTAAATGCCCTTCCTAATGCCAGCTACTTTACAGAGTGGACTGGGTGCTTTCCACATGGCTCCAGCACCAGTGATTTTTACATGGCACCAACATGGGTGCTTTTTACTTCTCCCTGACTAATTTTTGTTGGCTACATGAATTTTTATATGTTCTTTTGAATTGTGAACATGAAAGCTGTTGGAAAACACTTGTTCTTCAGGTAAAATTTTATCTTCAAAGTGAGACAGTTGTAATATTGGGTTGTCCAGAAAGTTCATGCCGATTTTTAAGGGAAAGAAAAAGGTCAATAAATACTTGCCATTACATTTTTAATCAACCAAATATGAACCATTTTGTTGCACAATGCATCTCCATCTTTCCTTTAACTTGAAAATACCCTCTTCCCAGAATTGAGGTGGTTTCATGGCAAATAAGTTGAAAGGTAAGCTACTATAAATTGGCACGAACTTTCCGGACAACCCAATAGTTAAAATTAACCTGAACTGAAACAAAGGCTGCTTATTTGAGGAGAAATATGTTTGTATTTCAGATTAATAATCAAACCAGGTGTCAAGAATATACTGTATGCAAATTCTTCTAATCAAATCTTTTTAATTAGTATTACGAACTCAGTAGAACAGTGTGAAAGCAAAGTGCCTTGTTCTACATGCCTTCTTCCCAGACTGGGAATCGAATCCATGATTTTGTGATCAAGAGCCCAGTTGTCTAACTATTAGGCCACATTCTTCTTTTGATCTTAAATATACTAAATCTATGAAATGAAATGACTTGATCATGGGTGGATTGCCCTTCTGTTACATCATGGTTGACTTGAAACTAAATAAACAATAACAACTACACCAACACCACCATCCCTACTACTACTACTACTGCTGCTGCTGCTACTACTACTACTACTACTACTACTACTGCTGCTGCTGCTGCTGCTAGTGCTTCTGTTACCACCACCACCACCACCACTATTACTACTACTACTACTACTACTACTACTACTACTACTACTACTACTACTACTACTACTACCACTACCACTACTACTACTACTTTAGTCTGAGCAAAGACTTAAGTTGTGGCAACAATCAATGATAGAATATATCAATTGTGGTGCTCCAGCATTGCTACAGCTTATGGGCTTTAAACTAGAAAAACGATAAAGAATGGGTGCCAGGCACCCAAAATAGAAAAATAAAAATAAAAAATGAAAAAAACAAAAATAACAAAGAAGCAAGCGAATAAGGAGAGATCAAATTAAACTTACGTATGAATCATTATCTAAATTCTGGGTTCTGTCCCTCAGTAGGGGTGACTCAGTTTGAAATTTAGTGTCAGACACAAGATCTGGATGGCTTGCAATGCTTTGGGGTTCATTTATCAGGCTCTCAGATTTTTTTATGCGGGCTCTCATTTAAAATTTTGATGTTAAATTTGGCAGCCTTTATATTAAAGAAAATATAAATTACTGAAATAAGAGAGATGTATGCATGAATATATGTATGTGTGTGTGTTTGGAAAATGTGATTAAAATTTAAAGGATCATATGCTTTTATGTGAGGGTTTTAACCTTTTAACCCTGCTTGAAGGATACTATTGTTCAATATTATTTCTTGGGGTAATCTTATATTTCCATCTGTCTGTCGGCCATATGTCTTTTTATATATATTATCATACACTTTTTAAGCTTCTTATTTTTATATTTACTTTAATTACTTTTTACTTCCTCTTTTTAATCTCTTCCTGTTTTTTGTTAACATTAAGGATAGTCACAGTAAGGCTTTAAGTGTTTCCTTAAAATACTTTTTTTGTCCACCTTGTATGCACTTGTATTCTGCCAGTTTGCTGTAAAACAGTCTATAACTAGTGAAATATTTGATGATCCAGTGTAC
>NC_068990.1:17944220-17945458 GCF_001194135.2 Octopus bimaculoides
TATATATATATATATATATATATATATATATATATTGGGTCATCCCATAAATAATGTTTTTTTTTCAATTGCATGAACTAAAAGTCAGAGGGGGATGAGATAAACTATCTGCATCAACTTGCTATAAAATCAGGTAGTAATTTTACCTTGTCCTTATTCTTAGTGCAAGTTTTGAAGAGTGCAGTTCAATTTTAACAGTTATTTTTTCAAACCTATAATGGAAGTGACAAAGGAGCATATTTGGTATGTTTTGCTTTATGAGTTCAATAATGGCAACAAGGCAATGGAAACTGTGAGGAATATTAATGCAGAAATTCTGAGCTGGAAACCATTGCCTAGAAGACAAGTCTGGAAGATCTGTAGAGCTCTACAAGGATGTCCTGCAAACCCTGGTGGAACAAAATCTCATTGTAACTGTTGAGGAACTAGCAGAGAAGCTTGGATTTGGTCATTCAACCATTCATCGATACCTGCATGCCATTGGAAAAGTCAGCAAATTGGGTCAGTGTGTTCCTCACAAACTTTTCGAGTCTAATCACACTCAGAGAGTGAATGTGTGCTCTTCTTTGCTGTTACATTTCCCGAATGAACCTTTTTTAGATTGAATAGTGACTGGTGAGAAGAAATACGTTCTCTATAAAAATTTCAAGCACTGAAGACAGTGGGTACGGAAAGGAGAAACACCGGTACCCAGGCTAAAGAAGGTCTTCATCCACGTAAGGTGTTGTTATCTGTTTGATGAGACATGAAAGGTTTAGTCCACTTTGAACTGTTAAACCCAAACCAAATAATAACAAAGGAGATCTACTACAAGCAGCTTGAGCGGCTTAAGTCAGTGTTAGAAGAAAAACGACCATCTTTGGTTTCAAGATGAAAGGTGTTTTTCTCAACATACAGCGAGGATGACATTCCAAAGGCTGGAGCAGTTGGAATGGGAAACGATGCCCCATCTGATTATCATTTATTCCATAGTCTTCAAAATCATTTGAACAGAAAAAATATAAATTCTGTAGACAAGGTCAGAGCAGTGCTAGAGTAGTGGTTTTCATCACAGACAAGTGAATTTTGGAAGAGGAGCCTTGCAAGTCTACCAGATAGATGGAAGAGCATTGTAGAAAATGAAGGAGAGTATATTTTAGATTAAAAAAGGACTTTGTTTATCTTAATTTTGAAAAATAAAGGAAGTATGAAAAAACTGTATTATTTATGGGATGATCCAATATATACACTTATATGTG
>NC_068990.1:17945468-17956082 GCF_001194135.2 Octopus bimaculoides
AAATATAAATTCTGTAGACAAGGTCAGAGCAGTGCTAGAGTAGTGGTTTTCATCACAGACAAGTGAATTTTGGAAGAGGAGCCTTGCAAGTCTACCAGATAGATGGAAGAGCATTGTAGAAAATGAAGGAGAGTATATTTTAGATTAAAAAAGGACTTTGTTTATCTTAATTTTGAAAAATAAAGGAAGTATGAAAAAACTGTATTATTTATGGGATGATCCAATATATACACTTATATGTGTGTGCATGCACACGTGTGCATGTTTGTATATATGTGTGTGTATGTATGGGGCAATGCCTTTTCCATTTTGTCTGCTGGAGCCACAAGAAATGTTTCTGTTTTGTTAGAGGCAAGATTTTTCAAAATTAATTCAGATAAAGGGATTTGATCATGTAGATACAATCGAAGTTTGATGAGAAATTTGCATAGTCCATCAACCAGCTAGACATAGCTAGCAAATATCCCTCTTGTTATTCCCTACCAGACATTGGGCAAACTACTCTTACTAAGTGAGTGAGTACGCTTCTTGGTTTTAATGACCTTAAGGACATATTTTGGCTACAGCTTGTCCATGTTTCTTGCACTTCCTCATAGCAGCTTATAGTTATAAACTAATTAAAATAACTGTTTAAAATAAGGGAGTCATTTGATCTCTTTGCTTCTCACATGCCCCTATACTTCTAATTTCTCTATAAATTTGAATGCTCTTTTTTTAAAATACTAATTATCCAGTATGTTGTTTGATATGTCATCATCAAGGTTTTACCTCACCTGTTTATACCTGTTTAAAATATTATCTGAAGATTGTGGATTTATGCTATGATGTAATCTATGAATACATCATCAATAAAGTTCTATCAAAAGAGCTGTAGAAGAATTTTAAATCTCATTTGTGTTCTTTTTTTTATATGTATGTGAATATAGATGTCTAATCTAGGAGTGGTTGGCACTAGGGCAGGTCCTCTGCATGTTATCCTTCTCCAGCACTCTCTAAACAACCTGGAGGGTACATACCCTCCTCTGCCATCATTAAGTGGACTATTGGAAACTATGGGAACTAGAGCTATCAATGATTAGACTTGGGATGTATACTGGAGTGGTTTTTTGTTGCCTTCTCCAAGCAGGTGGGATTTGAACTCAGAATGTAGAGAGCCAGAAGATATAATGTAAAGCAGCTCTGCTGATGGAGCAACAATTCTGGCATTCTCCCTTCCACTAGAGTAACACGAAAGGAAGTGTTTTGCTCAAAGGCACAACATAACACCCAGTCCAGAAATGTTCCAGGCTTAAAAAAAAAAAAGTACTGGGGTCAAATTATTTGACTAAATCCCTCTGAGGCATTTTGCCAGCATGACTGGAATCCAATGACTGAGAAAAGTAAAATATAAAGATATCATCATCATCCTCCTCCTCCTCATCATTTAACATCTGTTGTCCATGCTGGCATGGAGTGGATGGTTCGATCAGGACTGGTAAGCTGAGAGGCTGCACCAGACTCCAGTCTGATTTGGCATGGTTTCTATGGCTAGATGCCTTCCTAATGCCAACCACTCTGAAAGTGTAATTAGTGATTTTGTATGCCAGTGGCACAGGAGCCAGTTGCATGACACCAGTATCTGCCATAACAAAATTTCATTTGGTTTGATGGGTCTTCTCAAGCATGGCATAATGCCAAATAGTCTGACATTTTTCATTGCCTCTGTGAGGCCCAACGTTCGAAGATCATGCTTCACCACCTCATCCCATGTCTTCCTGGGTCTACCTCTACCACATGTTCCTGCCACAGTTAGAGATTGGCACTTCTTTACACAGCTGTGTCTGTCCATATGCATCACATAACCATACCAGCACAGTTGTTCCTCTTGCACACCACATCTGATGCCTCTGATGCCCAACATTTCCCTCAAGATGCTTACACTCTGTCATACATCCACACTGACATTGTACATCCAGCGAAGCATATTAGCTTCATTTCTTTCTAGCTTACACATGTCCTTGGCTATCACAGCCCATGTTTCACTGCCATGTAGCATAGCTGTTCACAACCAAGCATCATATAGTCTACTTTCCACGCTGAGGGAGAGGCCCATTGTTGCCAGGAGAGGTAGGAGCTCACTGAACTTTGCCCAGCCTATTCTTATTCTTGCAGCTACGCTCTCAGAGCATTATTCTGCTAATAACTTGGTTACCAAGATAACAGAAGCTATCTACCTGCTTATTTCTACTACCTTCTCCTTATTTCTTTCCTTTACCCCTTCTCTTTCTATAGGCTACCTTTGATGTTGTGTCTTCTAACAGTTTAAAAAAAAAACTTAATAGCGTTCCATTCATCATTATACACAGCCATCACATTCTGTTAACCTATCCTATTGATGAGTTTGGTTTCTTTCTTTCTTTCCCTGATGAGAAGATTACATTGTTTTACACCATTTTATTCTTTTTGGAATAATACCAATGTTGTCTTCGAAACATATGTTGGAAGTAAAAGAATTTGAATAACACCTGCGTTTAACTCCATTTATTTATTTATATATATAATACAAAATATTTCACATCAACCCGGAGTTTCTACCTTTATAAACAGGGCTGCCCTGGTAACTGTTTATTTATTTTTTCCATGTTAATTGTAAACAAGGGAAACATACACACATCCATTTACATATATATATGTATATATATATATATATATATATATATATATATATATATATATATATATATATATATATATATATACATACATACATACACATATACATGACAATTATAGTTTTCCCTTTTGGTAAAACATTGCAAACTGCAATCATCATCATCATCATCATTGTCGTTTAATGTCCGCTTTCCATGCTGGCATGAGTTGGATGGCTTGACTGAGGACTGGCGAGCCAGATAGCTGCACCAGGCTCCAATCTGATCCGGCAAAGTTTCTACACCTGAATGCCCTTCCTAACGCCAACCACTCTGAGAGTGTAGTGGGTGCTTTTACGTGCCACCGGCATGAGGGCAGTCAGGCGGTTCTGGCAATGACCATGCTCAAAAGGTGTTTTTTATGTGATACCTGCATGGGAGCCAGTCCGGAGGCACTAGCAACGACCACGCTTGAATGTTGTTTTTCACATGTCACCAGCACATGTGTTGGTAAGGCGATGCTAGCAATGATCACGTTTGAATGGTGCTTTTTATGCACCACTGGCAGGGGAGCCAATCAGCGGCCCTGGCAACGATCACGCATCAGCGGTCCTGGCAATGATCACGCATCAGCAGCCCTGGCAACTATCACGCATCAGCAGCCCTGGCAACTATCACGCATCAGTGACCCTGGCAACGATCATGCATCAGCGGCCCTGGCAATGATCACGCTGTCTATATTAATTTTCTGTATACACATTAGCGATTTGTAAAATCATCCATAGATTTCAATGACAAAAACACATTAACTGACAGAGAATTAAGTCTGGAATCTACTGAAGTCAAGCCAGTTCTTATTAACAAGGCATATATATATATATATATATATATATATATATATATATATATATATATATATGAGGAGGCACCTAAAAGTAACTGGAAATGTTCTCTATGGGACAAACCCATTGTAGTTCAGGTTTTCGCTGCTAGAAGCCACTTGATGTGACCCTCAGGCTGCTGACTTGCATTGTCTAGTGAAGTCGTAATGCCATGTGGTGTGTCTTTGTTTTGCAGTGCTTCTCTCCTGTTCATTGATTTTTGCAACAGTTGAAAAGAAGGAACAACATGCTTCCTTGAAATTCTGTTTTCTGCAGAGGAAAACAGCAGCTGAAACAATTGTCATGCTTCAAACAGCTTATAAGGACATTGCCATGAGCAAAACACAAGCTTATGGGTGGTTTCCATGCTTTAGGAATGGTCACTTGATGCTTGAAGACCAACCTTGTTCATGGTGATCATCAATCTCCCAGATGAATGAAAACATCATGAAAATTCATGAAGTGACCTTGGAGGACCATCGCCGAATGACTGACAAACTTGTTGATATGACTGATGTGTCTTGGAGCTCCTGCTAATGAATTTTGAGTGAGGAATTGCAAATGTATAGAGTTGCAGCAAAATTTGTGCCCCACTTGCTCCTGGAAAATCAAAAGCAATCACGACTGAATGCATGTTTTGAACTGAAAGAACAGTTGGAAGTTGATCAGGACCTTTTTATGAAGGTCCTCACAGGTGACAAAAGCTGGTGCTATGGAATTTGCAGATGTGGAAAAGATGAAGAAAAAAATGATGGAGGCATTAAAAGGTATCACTTTGCAAAACTTCCAGCACTGCTTCAAATAGCAAAAAATGTGTCTGGACCAAAGCATTGCTTCAAATGGAGAATACTTTGAAGGTGATAAAAGCGTAAACATGTAAAACTAAATGAATAAAGTAATATTGCAAAATTCCAGTTTCTTTTTGGTACCTCCTCATATATATGATAGGCTTCTTTCAGTTTCTATTTAACCAAGTTCACTCACAAGGATTTGGTTGGCCCAAGGCTTATAGTAGAAGACACTTGCTTAAGGTGGGACTGAACTTAGGACCATGTGGTTGGAAAGCAAACTTTTTACCATACAGCCATGCCTGTGCCTAAAGAAAAAAATGATTTAATACATTTTCAAACTACAAGGAACCTAGATTGTGATACTGGCTCACCACTGATGTAGCATCTGCTGTTTATTCTTGTTTTCCTATTCTCAAAGGTTTTTTTTTGCCTCTTTGAAAGACACATTTATCTCTTGATACACTGTTGCTTATCTTTTATCTTTTACTTGTTTCAGTCATTGGACATTGTCTATGCTGGGGTACTGTCTCGAAGGGTTTTAGTCAAACAAATCAACCACAGTACTTATTATTTTTTAAGCTCGGCATTTATTCTATCAATTTCTTTTGCTAAACTACTAAGTTACAGAGACATAAATGAATTAACACCAGTCATCAAGCAATGTTGGGTACAAACAAATACACACACACATATGCATGATGGGCTTCAACAGTTTCCATCTACTAAATTCACTCGCATGGCATTAGTCAGTTTGGGGCAATAATACAAGATATTTGCTCAAGGTACCACACAAAAGGACTGAATCCAAGATCACATGGCTGTAAATGATAAAATATTGAAGATAATCTCTATAAAGGGCTGTGGTCTGGAGTTCTTATAATTCAGTGAGTAAACCGATCCACTGATCAAACAATTGGGACAGTCGTTGATGTGTGCTTGCGTGTGAACATGATCCTGGAAATAACACTTATAACCAAAGATGACGTGAGCAATAGCTATGTATTGCTTTTGAACTATTCAAATTCAAATTTTGGCACTAGTATACAACACTGACAATAGACTGACTTTTAGTATGAAATACTTTCATTCGATAAACCCTGTGATACAATGACACTTGCTCAACAGTGTACTTTTTACATCTTACTCCTTACATTATAAAAAGAATTCATGACTGAAATGAACAATAAACCTCTAAGTAACCTTTATTAATTAACTATCCTTACAAAAACTGACAGTTATCATCCATTATGTTTAATTCGGTGTTAAACATTAAAGCTTTTACACGGTCCAAAAAAGATGAACACCATGCTGGATTTACTTGTTGTTTTAACTCCAAGTCATCCCTAATCCTGTAGGCTTACAGTCAAATGTGTTCTTTCATAAATAATGTATGTTTATATTGTGTAACTATATTATACAGTTTTCTCTTTTGAAATTGTTGTCAGAGCCTATAAGATGGGGAAGGTCAAATGGTACACAGGTTGGGCCCTGAAGGTCATGGGAGTGCCTGCAAATATTTAATAGTTCCCCACCCTGGAGAAAAACTATAAGACTCACAGTGCTTTCCTTTGCATTGTTTTACAAAGGTTCTAGTAGCTTATGTGGAATAGTAATAATGCAGGTGGGGGAAGGGTCAGCTAATACAAAGATTAGGGCTGTCATAAGAGCTATGGAGGGGGCCCATGAATAACTAATAATTCCCCTCCTTGAAGGAGAAAATACTAAACTCACAGTGCTTTCCTTTGCATTATTTAACAACAGTTCCAGTAGCTTATGTGAAGAAATAATAATGCAGTACACAAGTTTTGTAACTGTGTACTAACAAAGATGTTTGTTTATATTTATATACAAGTAGTTGTGCATTTAGCTTTATAGTGTCGAAATTTGTGGATGAAATTGTCAGTGAGCAGTTTAGCTTAATGGTAATGCACTCGGCTGGGGGGATGTGGGTTCGAGTCCCATGGCTGTTTGTTGAAAAATTTTTCCACTTTGTAAGGGTAACTTACCCAATATTTCTGCTGTTCTAACAGCATTTCTGCATTCGAAAAAAAAAAAAAAAAAATCATCTAATTGTATCGTACTATATACAGACGTTTATATAAAAAAAAAGTGTTTGTTCATATTTACACACACACACACACGTATATATGAAAATACATACATACGCATGTATGTGTATGTGTCTCTTTGTTTTTATGTCTTGTGATTGTTGTAAATGAATATTATTTACATTATTTACATTCAATGGATATTTGTCCTCATCTTGTTTGTTGTTAACACAATGTTTCGGCTGATATACCCTCCAGCCTTCTTCAGGTGTCTTGGGGAAATTTCGAACCTGGGTTCTCATTCCAAAGGTATTTATTTTCCCATGTTATTATTATTTTTGTTCAGGTCAATGCTTAGAATCGAATTCGGAATCTGGGGGGTTAGTAGCCCGCGCTCTTAACCACTACGCCATATGCCTGTGGGCAATTATGGAGTGAATTTTAGGGCTTATAAATCTAATATTTTTCTATCCTTCCTTAATACTGGTTCCCATATGCTACTCATATCTGAACTCAGTCTGCTTAGGAGGTTGTTGTGTCCTAGCATATGTGCTGCTTCTTTTAGTTTTCGTATTTTCCAGTGGTGTTCTCTGTCTATTATTTTAACTTCATCCCAATTTCCCCAAGACACCTGAAGAAGGCTGGAGGGTATATCAGCCGAAATGTTGTGTTAACAACAGACAAGATGAGGACAAATATCCGGTGAATGTAAATAATGTACATAATTCCTCATCTCTTAAATATAGAACTGTTGTAAATGAATGTTATTCATTTCCAATATTCTGTGAAAATATGTATGGCCATGGGCAAATATTACTTTGCTTGTAAATAGGTAAGGATGAATGACAAGAAAAGCATCCAACTATTGAAAACCTGTCTCAATAAACTTCATCTGATCCAAGAAAGCATGGAAAAGTGGATGTTGAAAAAATGACAATGACAAGGAACACAGTCATTCATATCAACAGCTGGTTAATGAGACCACAATAGTTAATCTCTATGTGGTTCCATATCGCTCTTATATTTACAACCTTCCGTCTTAAAAACAGAGGCAACCCAATCTACAAGATGGAATGATGACGACTAGAATAATTCTTGGTCTTTGGCTTGAGATTAAAGAACAATATCAACAACAGTAGGACAATGGGCAAGTGTTGTGATCCAGTAATTTTTTTATGCTATATGCAGAAGGAGGACATTGACCCAGTGTACAACTGGTACTTATTTCATCAACCCCGAAAGGATGAAAGGCAATATCGATCTTCGTGGCATTTGAACTCAGAACATAAAGAGAGTATTCACTTTACTTCCCCTGTTATATAAACTCTTCTTTTATCCCAATTTCGGATAAGAGTGGCTGTGTGGTAAGTAGCTTGGTCACCAACCACATGGTTCCGGGTTCAGTCCCACTGCGTGGCACCTTCGGCAAGTGTCTTCTACTATAGCCTCGGGCCGGCCAAAGCCTTGTGAGTGGATTTGGTAGACGGAAACTGAAAGAAGCCCGTTGTATATATGCATATGTATATATATGTGCATTTGTTTGTGTGTCTGTGCTTGTCCCTGCAACATCGCTTGACAACCGATGCTGGTGTGCTTACGTCACCGTAACTTAGTGGTTC
Source organism: Octopus bimaculoides (assembly GCF_001194135.2). NCBI lineage: Eukaryota > Metazoa > Mollusca > Cephalopoda > Octopoda > Octopodidae > Octopus > Octopus bimaculoides. Next base: position 17,953,438 of record NC_068990.1, read on the forward strand.
GGCAAAAGAGACCGATAGAATAAGTACTAGGCTTACAAAGAATAAATCCTGGGGTCGATTTGCTCGACTAAAGGCGGTGCTCCAGCACGGCCGAAGTCAAATGACTGAAACAAGTAAGAGAATAAGAGAGTATCCGCATTCTCAACAACTCCTGATCATTGCAAATATTAAACGGAATTCACCTAATCTTTTCGTAAAACAATTAAATTGGTGTTTTGTCCCTGACGGCCAGTGGGTTATTTTTGAGCGTATAACTACAGTTTGGGTGAAATTTTTAAGAGATACATTTGAGATGGTGTATATTATGATTGTTTCTGAAAAAACTGTAAAAAGTTTGGAGGAGTTTTGGATAATTCTCCTACCCACGGACTTCGTTTCGTCATAACTTTCTTAAAAACGCTTATATTTTTAGTATTTTTCCAGATACACTTCAAATGGGGTTGATTACGGTTATGTCAGGAAAAGTTGTGAAGAAAATATCTTTGGAGGAGTTTCAGATAATTTCCACTCTCTCAACAGAGATGTATTTTAGACGAAGTAGATTACAATTATGTCCGAAAAATTGTGAAAAACAGTTTATTTGGTCAATTTTCTGATAATTATCATCCTCTCGACTTTGTTTCCTCATAACTCTTTTACAAATGCACATTTTCCAATGACAATTTCTAGATATACTTTTGGTGAAGTAGATTACGATTATATTAAAAAAAAAAAAAAAAAGGCGATTGAGTTTTGGATGATTTTCCACTCTCCTGACTTAGTTTTCTCATACCTTTTTAAAACATGTTTAGTTTTAAGTGAAAGTTTTTAGAGATACATTTTAAACGGAGTAGATTACAGTTATGTGAGGTAAAAAACTGTTGAAAAAATATTTTTAGATCATCACCCCACTCAACTAGATTTTGTTAAATGCATATTTTTAATGGAAATTTTCTGAGATAAATTTCCGATGCTGTAGAGTACGATTGATTTCTTTAAAAAAGCATTTATCAAAATACTCAGAATTTAAAAAATCGAAAACGTAAATTCAGAAAATTTTATTTGAAAAAAAAAACAAAATAATAATATGCATTTTACAAAGGCAGTTGGATGGTGTGGTTAGTGATGGTGAAAAAGTCCTGAAAAGAATTTTTTTTCAGTTTTGCAACTAGCATAATTATAACCTACATTAACTAAAATTTATATATGGAAAATTTAATCAATGAAAATAAGCATCTTAAAAGAAAGTTATAGGGAAACAAATTAGTGTTGGGGGTCATACACCTGTCCGCTTTTTTTCAGACATCGTATGTCTTGAGCAGGGGTCGCAAACTTCTTAACTTTTGATATCATTGTCCTCCTCAGGGAATCGTTGATAGTTTATCGATTTTTCCATCATGTATATTTCTAAATTAGAATTAAAAGTAAAGTTTATTAAAATTTTCTTGATTATTGCTTTCTTTCGTTCTTTTGTGGCATTATCCCTTTTTGATAAGAAATGTTCAAAGAAATTTATCGAAAATACTAAACGAAACTGATAAAGAACAATAAAAATTCAGTCATATTTTATTGATATAATCGGAATAGTTAATGTTCATCGATTCCCTTAGACAGGCACTCCTCGGGGGATAATATTGGCTACCTTGTTGACCCCTAATTTACCCAACATATTCTGTTAAACTTTCGGAAGAGCTGTCATACATAAATCGGAATTTTTCTGTCTTATCTTTTTTTACAGAATTTTCCCTTATTTTATAGTATCTTACATTTCAAAATACTTGGGGTGAAATTAAAAAAAAAAAAAATTTGTTTTTAAGTCCATGTTTTTCAAATGTCTCGTCAACCCCCGCCCTTCATCGTGCCTTCGGGACAGCAGCCACCACTAAAATGATTTCTCTTTTTTGTCTTTCTCATTATTTTTCGTCATTTTATAATATTTCACATACAGAACCACTTCTCATAGAATTGTAATTTGCATTAAAATAAAAAATAAAGACCATTTATAAAGGCTTCACCTGAGTTTTTTCCCACAGTGCTTGCATCATTATCGTCTGCTGCGAAGGCAGAGAGAAAAAAAGAGATTTTGTTCATCCAATTTTACTTTTCTTCAGTTAAAAATATTCTTTTCTACGTTTCAAACAAATGAAATTATGATTTTATGGAAATTTCTTTCAAAATTCCAATCTTTTGTTTCTCACACATCCACTTGGAATAGCAACTGTCAGAGAGAACCTTGTCCCAGAGTCTGGAAAATTTTCTAAGTGATTCTTACTTTAAGGTGGACGGTCTTATCGAGAAATACTAAAGTGAGAAAGTTTGGAGAGGGGATAAATGGATGACATCGACATCAGGACTCAACTTGTACTTATTTTATCGACCCTGAAGGGATGAAAGACAAAAGTTGACCTCGGTGGCATTTGAACTCCCGCACAGAAGAATAAGGTGTCTTTGTGAAGTTATTCAAAGTAAATACAGTGGTCAAAATCAGGTAAGTTTTAATAAATTCTTTTTCTTTTAACTCATTTCATTTTTATGCCTTATAGAAAAAAAATCCCAAAAGTTTTCACAGAATAGTAAAGTTTAAAAAAAAGTATTGATGAAAATTAAATTTTGAAAATATTTTTCAAGAATGGAATATTAATTTCAAGAGGAAGGGTAAAAGAGAA
>NC_068990.1:17956416-17959913 GCF_001194135.2 Octopus bimaculoides
AAAGCAAATTTCGAGTATTTAATGAGTGTCGAGAAGTGTTAAGTGTTGAGAAGTGTTTCAGAGTATTCGATATAATAACAAAAAAACAAAACAAACAAACCCAAACCCTATTTTAATCATAAAAACAATGCTGAAGGTGAAGAGGGCAGAAGTGTTTACGAATTTTTTCTCTCTAAAAATACAGCAAGGTGTTTCAAAATGTGGAATATAATAAAATAAACGGGGGGAGGGGGGAATCACTTTTGTGTCGTCTGCTGCTCGGAAGGCATGATGAGGCGAAATGGGAAGACACGATGATGCGAGCTAGAGGCTCGAAAAAATAGATTAAAAAAAAAAAAATCTTTAGAAAGTTTTCCCTTAACTGTTTTGAAATGTGGGATATTAAAAAACTGTAGAGGAATCCCGAGGGAAACGGAGAAATTCCTATTTAAGTGGGACAGTTATTTCGAAAGTACGCCATACTCCAAAATTTTGTGTCAGCTGTTGTTCGGAAGGCACGAATGAGTGGTAATAGGCGAAATATTGAAAAACATGAAACTAAAATAAAAGAAAAGAAACTTTAAAAAGTTTGCCTCAAACTGTTTTGAAATGTGGGATACTAAAAACTGTGGAAATATCTCGAAAGGAACAGAAATTCCGATTTATGTAGGACACAAAATTCCACATTGTGTACGAGAGAGAAAAATATGGATTTGATAAGTCCTTTTTAAAAAGTGAAAAACTGTTTTGAAATGTGGGATAATACGAAATAGGGAAAAATCCCGGTAAATTTTCAGATTAACACCCGCACGATTTTCGCTAGGGTGTTAGGGTTAGGGTTTTAGGGTTAGGGTTAGTTTTAGGGTTAGGGTTAGAGTTAGGGTTACGGTTAGGGACGGAATTCCCTAACCCTAACCCTGACCCTAAAACCCTAACCCTAACACCCTAGTGAAAATCATGCGGGTGTTAATCTGAAAATTTACCAAAATCCCTCAAAGAAATGGAGTAATTCCGACTTTTGAGGGATAGCTATTCCGAAAGTGTACAAAAAAAAAATGTGTTAGCTGCTGCTTGGAAGGCACAAGGATGGTTGGGGGAAAATACTTGAAAAACATGGATTATTAAAAAAGTAATTTAAAAAAAGCTTGCCCATGATTATTTTGAAAGGCGTCATGAGAGACGTTGGAAAACAGATTTTTGAAAAGAAAAAAAAAAAACATTTAAAAAAAGTCTGCTTTCAAATGTGGGAAAATCTCTTCTCCCATCCCCGAAAAAAAAAGGGAGAAATTTTGATTTATATGAGACAGCTGTTCCGAAAATTCACCCACGTTCTTCCCTTTAATTTTGGTTATGTATTTTAAAAGATGGCAATGTGTTATTTGAATGAGAGGAAGACAGTCACAAGAAGAAAAAAAAGTCACAGAAAACCTTCAATGAATGAATTATTTTTGTTTCATCTTTTCTGTTAAGGCATTAAACAAAAGGTGATTAAAAAAAAATCCTTTTCCCTATGTCCGTATATAAATTGTGTTGCCGTTAGGTATCGAATGCAAGGCGATGTACTGGCAGAACCGTTAGCATGCCGGACAAAATGCCACTAAGAATTTCGTTCGTCTCTACATTCTGAGTTCAAATTCTGCCGAGGTCGACTTTGCCTTTCACCCTTTCGAGGCCAATGAAATAAAGAGTTAGCCGAGTACTGGGGTCGATGTATTCAACTTGCTTCTACCCTCAAAATTGTTGACCTCAGACATATCAATTCAAAAGCGATTCAAAACGCGTTTAATACCTTTTTTTTTTTTCGAGTATGCATTATATTTAAACATATGACTTTTTTCAAATTTTAATTAGCGATTTTATCTGCCTATTAAGGTTTTTTTCTCTGTAATTATTAAATATTTTTTGTTTTTGTGATTTGATTTTCATTTACTGAAGGCGATCTTGGCAGGTCGAACGAGTGACCGGTTAGAAAGAAGCTCCATAGCGACGTGAGTAAATTAGTTTATAAAACACAACACTTCTTGAGATAAAAGAAAGAAAACATGCTTAGTAAAGGTGTGAGGTGTATAATTAATGATACGAACTCACCTTTTAAAACTGAATTATATCATTAACGTCACTTTATACGTGTAGTGATATGAACGTCCGAAAACGTGCAAAGAAAAGCAGTTTTATATATATATCAGAAAAATGAAAGTATTAACGAAGCAGTATTAACGTCGACGGTTGCAACGACGTTGACAACAACAGTGATGTTCAAGTGAAGTATACTGTTAAAATAAGACGAAATGTTGAAATGCTACTCGAAATACACACACGCACACTACCCTCAATTTATTATGTTTATAGCTAACCAACAGACTACGACAAGTTGCTTCTGAATTAGCAATCAAAACATTTCGTGAAAGACTTCATGGTGATTAAAGAAAAACGCACAAAACCTAAACAAATGTAATTAAAGATAAATTTCTTTAATCACTATCGTTCGTGCTTAGAGAAATTACAGTCTTTCAAAGGGGAAGTTTTAAGTGTCAAAATATTTAAGCTTAGTTGTGGTTTAAAAAAATGCTAACAGAACAAGGGACGTTACTACGAGAGAATATGCAAATCGAAGCTGGAGTAATCTCCCTTGAAATAAGTTAGCATTCTTAAGAAACGCGAGACTTTCAACAAGAAAGAATTTGCAGCTTGTTTTTTGGTTTGTCTTAATCGATTGGTTTTATTTGTTATTAATGACCTCAGCTTGATCAGTGCGAAAATAAATCACTAGTTCAGTTTTCTTTCGGGAATCGTAAGTATTAATAGATTTCCCTTCAGTAGTGGTTCTCAGATTTATATTCATATTTTAGGCTCAAAATCCCTCTCTATTAATTTCGATGACACATTAAATGAAATAAAAATTGTTTAGGAAAAGAATTTATTTATAAGATAATAAAAAAACAACATAATCAGAATTTGTTATTTTGAAAATGATGCACTGTCGTGTCAGTTTTGCTAACGCTGCTTCTGGAATATTGAGTTCTTCTAAAGTTATAAGATATTGAAAATATTCTTTACTACTCTAGACACAAGGCTCGAAATTGTGTGTATGTGTGTGGTGGTGGTGGTGGTGGTGGTAGTGGTCAATCGATTAGATTGACCTCAGTACGGAACTGGTACTTAATTTATCAACCCCGAAAGGATGAAAGGCAAAGTCAACCTCGACAGAATTTGAACTCAGAATGTAAAAACAGACAAAATACTGCCAAGCATTTCGCCAACCGTTACAAAATGTTATATTTCGTTACATAACGTTACATTTTGTATAATGTACGAAATGTCTTGCCAGGTCTTCTCACACACAGCATATTTCCAAAAGTCTCGGTCACTAGTCATTGCTTCGGTGAGGCCTAATGTTTGAAGGTCATGCTTCACCATCTCATTCCAGGTCTTTCAGAGCATCCACCCCCGCTACTGACTTGGTTTCCTAGGTAACGAAAGCTATCAACTACTTCTAGTTTTTCTCCCTGGAATGTGAC
>NC_068990.1:17960013-17969203 GCF_001194135.2 Octopus bimaculoides
ATATATATATATATATATATATATATGTATGTATATATATCTGTAAAGCCTTCTACAAGTTGACATAAGAATCTGCCTCAGTGCAATACAAGATAGGGCCACTGTTTGATGAAAAGAGCTCACTAACTGCACACCCCAAGAGGATAAGTGAAGCGTTCAATAAACAATTCCAAAGTGCTTTCACCTCCCCACTAGAAATCATGAAAAGAAGCAGACCTGATGAGTTCTTCAAAACCTCTAACCTACAAGAGAAAAAGGTGACCATCAATTACATTGATATTATAGAAGAGGATGTATTGTTGGCCATTGACGAGATAAACCCAAACTCTGCAACAGGTGCAGATGGACTATTAGCAATTCTGTTAAAACCTGCAAGAAAGCACTTGCAAAACCACTGCAAATGCTTTTCCAGAGTTCCCTTGAATGCAATACATTTCCTTAAATGTTAAAAGAAGGAATAATCTGCGCTGTCCACAAAGGTGGAAACAGAGCAGGTGCTATATACTACAGGCCTATCTCTCTGACCTCACATGTCAGCAAGATCATTGTCAGAAAAAGACTGACCATGTTCTTAGAAGAAAGTGACTTGTTTACAGACATGCAACTTCGTATCCAACCTGGAACGAGCTGCCTAACACAGCTATTACAACACTTTGACTGGGTACTAAAACAACAGCTCAACCATTCAAATGTGGATGCGATATATCTCGACTTTGCCAAGGCCTTTGACAAAATCAATCACGGGATGATATGTCACAAATTGCATGACCTTGGTATCGCTGGTAGACTGGGAGAGTGGCTGAAGGGCAGAAGTCAGGCTGTCACAGTAAATGGTGCTTTCTCTGAAGTGACACCAATCCTCAGTGGAGTCCCTTAGGGAACAGTGCTGGGTCCACTACTGTTGTGGTTGCTTTCTCAGACATACCTTCAGCCATAGAGTCAGCCACACTCACCATGATACAATGATACATGATACAATGATACATGATACATGCTGATGATACAAAAGTATCGCAGGTAGTCAAGGATCCACTGACATCCTAAGACTGCAAAATGACCTGAATGCAGTATATAAATGGGCTGATGAGAATAATATGCAGTTCAATGGTGAAAAATTTCAAGCACTCTGCTATCAGTCCACAAACAAACTACAGCTGAAGTACACGGGACCAGCAGGCAATGTAATCCCAGAGTTAGAGTTAGTGCATGACCTGGGAATCTACATGAGTAACAATGCAACTTTCCATGTGCACATTGCTCAGATAGTAACACTATGCAGGCGGGTGGCAGAAACAGAGACACAATATTTCTGCTTTGAAGAACCTTTGTCCTCAGTCATCTGGACTATTGCTCCCAACTGTGGTCCCCACAGAGTGTAAAACTAATTGCAGAACTAGAAGTGATCCAATGCCACTACACAAAGAAGATCAACTCAGTAAGACACATGGGCTACTGGGAGTGGTTGAAAGAACTGGGACTCTACTCTCTGGAGAGGTGATGTGAGAGATCTGCAGTGCTATACATATGGAAAATAATGGAGGGTTTAGCTCCAAATTTCGAAATTGAAATCTACAACAATCCCTGAACTGGACAGCACTGCACAGTACCAAAGGTCCCATCTTCATCAAGGACACAAACTGAATATTGTAATAGCTTGGGATACAAGGAACCACAACTTTTTTATTCCCTACCACAGAACATCAGGGATCTGCAAGGTGTAGACATGGAAGTCTTTAAAAAACATCACAGCAGGAGGCACAAAGAAGAGTGGCAATGTCCAGCTCACTACTTCACGAGAAGCAATACTGGAAAAATCCCTGGATGCAGTTAAGGCAGTGCACCAGCATGGCCTCAGCCTCTGGCTGAAACCCATAAAAGAATAAAATATATATATATATATATATATATATATATGTATTCATGTGTGTGACTGTTCATGTCTAGAAAGAAAATCTCATTAGACAAACAAAATAGCTTCTTTCCCTACATGAAAGAATTAATTAACCACATCAGTAGATATCCATGCAATTATTTTCTTATTCAATAATTATGTGATAACACCTCAACTACTATCCGCTGTCCATCCATACAGCCGTCCTATTTATTTATTAGCTACGTCATCTCTTTCTACCACTTTTCCACCTCTTCTCCTGAACAGACTGTGAGTTTCTACTTGCAGCAGTTTTTCTTTCTGCCCCTTCCTAGGTATTCGACATCACCCCATTCCATACGTATTCACCAAACCAAGTATTACGTCTTGTATGTCACTGTATTTTTGTTTGGTCTTTATAATTTGTTTATAAGTACATGAGTGAGTGAGAGTATGTGTGTCTGTGTGTATAAGTGCGCATATAGATTCTTTAAAAGTGCAAGTGTGTGTGAACACACACACACACACACACATACACACACACACACACACATGCACACATGAACACACGTACTTATAAACAAACTATAAAAACCAAACAAAAATACAGACATGCAAGTAATAATACTAGGCGAACTTGTATGGAATAGAGTGATGTTGAAGATGTGCTTGGGGACATATATACATCTATGCCTTATATGTATGTGTGTGTGCAATTTATGCAATGACCACAAAAAGATGACATGGGAGGACATAGTGTTCTGGAAAAGTGAGAGGAAGGGATGAGGCTGGTAATAGATGATTGAATGGATGGATATCTGTCTGTCTACTTGCTCATCCATTCATGCATCCATGCATCCATGCATCCATCCGTCCGTCCGTCTGTCTGTGTGTGTTTCTGTATTCTGCATTGAAAACTGAGCTGAGATGAAAGTCATGTGCTTTCTTCCTCTCTGTATCAATACACACACACACACACACACACACACACACACACACACACACACACACACACACACACACACACACACACACACACACACGCACACACACATTCATTCATACACCTGTTTTATTTATGTTGTTTATATACAATGGGTTACCCATATATGAAGGGTTAACTCAATGAACAAACTGAATAACAAACAGATTTTCTGAAGAAAATTAAATTCACAATTGAAATTTGAACAACAAACCAAGAGTAGGCTTGAAATGGATTACTCCTATTTCAATAATTCATGCAACAAGCAATTTAGTTAATAAAGAGGGCTCTGGAATGGATTATGTTTGCATATAGAGACCTCACTGTACATGCCACCATTCACTAAGTTATTTCTCTTGGCTCATTTTTGTTTAAATTATGCAAATTATCTAGACTAGTCATGGGCCAACCCTTTTTGAGAAACTGGCTGCATGGGACCATGACTCATCATCAAGTGGGTTGCAGTACTAAAGTTCTAAAAGATTCAAAGCAATTTTTTATTAGGCATACCTTTCAGAAACTCTCAGAGGCTTCAGTTTGCTCATGACTGACCTAGGTCGTAAATGTGTTCTTTAGTTTTTAGTATATGTCTATGTCCCTTGGCTGTTGGTGATAGGTTAGGACAATTGCTATATTGATGACACTTATTGAGGTAGAAACACATGTCTGAAACAGTCCTCTTATTTCCAGACAATAAACTTGTCCTTTTCCTAAATGTCATGTCACCTTTTGGAAAACTCTTGATTCTTGAGATAATTTCCCCTTCTCAAGTGGAGCCAGTCTCAGTTATCATTTGGTAATTGTGATGTCCTTTAGAGGTAGAGATCTGCCAGGATTTTTAAATCCCATTTTTTCTTCTAAATATGTCTATATAAATACACCCCCCCATATATATATATATATATATATATATATATATATATATATATATATATATATATATATATATATATATATATATATATATGTATGTATCCGTATGGAATGCACATGTATATACGTATATAAGTATATATATATATATTTCTGTGTATATACACACACATACACTTGAATACATGTGTATATGTGTGGTGGCTGTGTACACTCCTATCAGAATGCTAAAGAAGACAGGTGCAATAGAAGAAAACAAAATCAACAAAAAATACCCCACCCCCTCTTCCTCCAAAAGAAAAACAGATACAATAACAAAAACCTGAAAAATCCATGAAGTATTCATGCATCACTAAGCCGTTTAATTCAGCTCTCTGGAATATATATCTCTATCTTTGTTTGGCACTCCATCTATCTGATCTAATGGATAGAGAAACTATAGCTGAGTCTATTTTGAGTTGCATTGAAACCTAAACATCGAAAGTTGGTTGAATGGAAAAAAATCGGTTAAAACAAATTTAATGGTTGTGTTCGTATTTAGAGAAAAGTAAACAAATGAATGTTTTTTATTCTTTATACCCTGTGTGTATGTTTGTGTGTGTGTGTGTGTGTGTGTGTGTGTGTGTGAATTTACAGTTTTAAATAAAGGAGGATAAAAAAACAAAAATTTATGGATTTACTACTGCTTAAGTGATATGTTTTATTATTAATTGTTGTTGTTGATGTTATTTATTATAAGGTGGCAAACAAGCACAATCATTAGCAAGTTGGTCAAAATACTTAACAGCATTTTTTCTGGCTTTTGCATTCTCAGTTCAGATCCTTCTGTCTTTTACAGTGATTTGCTCCTCCCTCTGAAAATTTGCTGATCTTGTGCTCAAATTTGAAACAATTGTTGTTGTTGTTATTTACTAGAAGACAGTCAGCTGGCTGAACCATTAGGATATCAGACAAAAATGCTTAGTGGCATTTTGTTCGGTTTTATGTTCTGAGTTCAAACACCACTAAAGTTGGTTTTGCTTTTCTTCCTTTCAGGGTCGATTAAATAAGTACCAATTACACACTGTAATCGACTGGTCCCCTCCCCCAAAATGTCAGGCTTTGTGTCTGTTGTAGAAAGGTTTATTATTATCATCATCATCATCATCATTATTATTATTATTATTATTATTATTATTAAAGCTGTGAGCTGGTAGAACCATTAGCATGCCGGGCAAAGTGCTTAGTAGTATTTCATTCATCCTTATGTTCTGAGTTGAAATTCTGCCAAGGTTGACTTTGCTTTCATCCTTTTGGGGTTGATAAAATAAGTACCAGTTGACTTTTGGGGTCAATGCAATGGACTTACCTCCTGCCCAAAATTGCTGGCCTTATGCCAAAATTTGATATCGTTATTATTATCATTATTATTATCATATGTGTTCCTGTGGCTTATCAATTTTGTCCATGTATTACACTTAAGCCAAAGGAGGTAGTGATTCATATGGAGAAAAACATATATATAGAGAAAGAAGTGGAGACAAAGAAATGGAAATAATGAAATCAATTGAAAAATAGAGAAAGCACAAGAAAGAGAAAGTGAAAGAGGGAGAGAAGGCTTATATTATTCTGAATTTATGTTTTCAAATTGCAGACACAGTCAAAATGTTTAACATAATGAAACATCCTGAAGATCTATAAATTTATGCTTTAGTGTGAGCGCCATGAGTCGGAGTGGCTGTTCCAGTGTGTCTCTTTTGCCATCCTCTGGTGCAATGCTTTTTCCATTATGTCTGTGGGAACCATGAAGCAGACTGACATGTATTTATATTTATAGCTGTTGTATCTCATAAGAAAACAGATTATCAGTTTCAATACAAACACATGACTAGACAAGCAATTATAGAAATAAACAGGAAACAAGAAGAAGGGGAACTTAGCAGAGATTTATATTAGATTACCAGATTAAACAGATTAAAATAAGTGATGACAGCAATAGCATGAGTAACATTAACATTATCATTAGAAAGACACTAGCAGAAAGACCACCCTCTGAGCAGTTTTCTGTTAGCCACTTGATAATATTTCCACACTTGATTTCCAATTCTAATAAATTTTATATTTTACATCTTGCTCACTTGCTTAGTAAATATTGCTTTCATTATTTTATCAGTCATTTTTTAAAGAGTCAATCTGTTATATATATTTATCATTAATAATTGGTAGAACTTACATAGGTGTGCATAGATAGATAGATAGATAGATAGATAGATAGAGGGATGGAGGGATATACACACTTACAGACACAAAAGTCTGGTGTTGTGAGAACACATGGGAATGAGTTTCCTTACTTTTTCAAATATACCCAAATTTAAAATGATCTAATATGACGATATCATTCATTCAGCATGTGTTGAAATATGCCAATACAATGCAATTCCACACAAATATATATTTAGCTTTAAAGTAGTACATACAATTGTCAGTAATCATACTGTTTCCATTTCTCTCAACCAATATTTTTACATTAGCCTTCTTTCAAACTGTAGATAATGCAACATACAGCTGACCATAAGAGAAGAATTGTGTCAGAAAATATTTTCCAATTTGTTCAAAAGTTTGTCTTTGTGTCTTGTTGCACGTCAAGGCAAAAGCTGGCTTGACAGGAAATTGTTTGCGTGTAAATGTAAATGGAAATTCCATTTCTTGAGATACGTGGTATTCTTGAGATTAACAGAGTTGATCCAGCATAAGGACCAGAAGCAACCACAGCCTCAATAACATGATCATGTAAACTGACAATGATGTAGTATGTGCCATTGCAATGTCCATTAGTAGCATCTAAATTTCTCAGAAGCATTATGCATTGTTTTTTCTTCAGTTTGAGAATGTGTGGTAGAAACCCTGTTGGTGTAAGTTTGTTGATGAACTCGATTGGGTACAGAGTTTCATTATCAACTGTATCTGAGCTTCTGTATATTTTTAGCACACCAGAGATCCTGGTCAACAGAAAATCATTTAGAAATTGTGCTGTTTCATTTGTTAGAGTAATGATGGTTCTATTTGTAAACTACACAGGGTTTGTGAAGTTATTTTTGAGGTCAGCATATACAAAATCACATAGATCTGAAAGAATACCACTTTCAAGTCAAAGGTCACTTTCAAGGCAAAGTAGTTTGATTTTGAATTTACCTAAGCTTTGTTCAACAGAAATGTTACCATTTCCTACATCAAGAAAGTACTTAGCAAACTCTCTTTCATCAGAATGACCTGTAAGAAGTCTTAGATTGGTTGTCAGCTGCACTACTTCCACATGATCGCAAAGAAAAGACCGCTTTAGTGTTGCATCAACAATTTGTGATTGGACACCATTATTTTGAAGTAGAATATTCTCCTCTCATTTATTCAGAGTTAGGTCCATAAATATTTCATGAAAATATTTGTGTTTAAAAACGTCAATTTAAATAACACTATTAACAATAACAACAATATCAATAACAGAAACAGTAACAATACACACACAATGTATGTCAAAAGAAAACATCCATTACATTGAGCGAAAGTGTAGATTTGAGCAACTCAGACAAAACTAATTCTTTTGCTAGCATTACTAACTATAGTCTAGCCAATGTGTGAAGGGATATCTTATCAACTTGCTGGAATAGGACTTATTGGACCTGTGACTTGGTTTTCAATTTTGAAGACGGAATGAGAAAGCCAGCGCAAGCTAGTATGTCATATGCGTGGCCACAAGCTGGTACCACCATACGAGGGTCTAAATGAAGGATATTGAATTTATTGTTGACCCTCAGCTCGTCATTTCCTTTTGTGGTATAGAATGAACTGATAGTCAGTGATAAATTGACTAGGGACGTGATCGAGAGAGATCTATAGAAACATTCTCCCTACCTTGAAATTAACAGGATCTTTCTAGAACTGTGTGTCATTGCGAATACGAAAAAAAAAAAAAAGTGTTGAAACTTATGGTGCAAAGTAGAAATCCAAGCTAGTACATGCGTGGAAATAAGGGCCATTAGAGGTTTATTGCTTGGAAAAATTAGAAAAACATATAGATACATACATATATATGCATACATATACACGCATACATACACATATATACATACATATGCACGCATATACATAAGTACAAGCACATATATACGCATACATATGTATACACACAGACACACACGTTATATATACATGTATGTGTGTAGTCACAACTGGTATGATTTTGATTATAAGTTTACTCGATCAGAGTTAACTTGTAGCTAAACAAGAACACTTCCACTCCCCCCCCTCTCTCTCTATATATATATATTGATAGTTTCTCAACCTCCTATCGGATAATGTTTAAGCCAGACAAAAAAAATGTTAATATGTCAATAACGAGCTAGTCTTTCCCAACTGATTATTTTATAATAATATCTGACTGTTGCTTTACTTTCCCTATCTGTTTGCAAAGACTTAGCCCAGAGTATTGACACTTATTTGCTTTTAATGACTGTTTTTACGAAATGTTTACATCATTTGTTTTCCGTCCTGACTTGCTAGCGTTTATAGATTTCTCAATGAGTATAACTACCAACTCAGTCAAACGTATGTGTAAATTATGACTTGGTTAAGATTAATCATCCTAAAGCAACGTTATCAATGGCCAATTATTTTCTGGTGTTCACTGCTTAGTCTGCATTTACTGCTTTTCACTTGCTCTTTTATATTTTGGCGTTAGTTTCTTGTTGGTAAATGTTTAGACATAAGACGGCAAGCTTTTGAAAATTCCATAGCATCCATTTTACAGCAACGTTAATAAACAATCCGTTTTACCCTTTAGATTAGAACTAGTTTTCAATTTTTGGGTTCCGTCTTCGTCTTATTCAGATTTATCCTAGGCCTGTTCAGTTTTGCCTGATACGTACAATGTAGGGGTTTATTTTTCACTTCCATTTCATGTATATATTTGCATCTTGTTGAGGTCTTCTCTTAAATCAGCCGTGATTGAACATACCAATGATCAAAACCGTTCCCGCAATGGACATTCCTGATTTTCTTGAATAGAATATTCAGACCACATTATCAGGGTGTCACTTTCATCTAAGACAGCAAAGTGTATCTTGATGCTGAGATTTCTAGTCAAGTGATCGCATAAAAGTTCTCTAATTTTGCTTTCTTTAGTTAATGGTACTGTTGTTACATGTATCGGCTTCTTTCTATGTTTTCAATATGTACGTTTTACCCATTACAACTAGTACGTTTTGCTAATTGGTTTCATATTAAAAAATAGAAGATACCTTCTTAAAATACATATCATGGCTAGAACTGTAATACCTTTAATCATAGTTCTGCTGGATCAGAGATAACTTGGTGGACAAACAACAGCTATAAAGTTTGTACACTTCTACTTTGCATTCTTATTCCATTATTAAATATTTTCTTATTGCATCATATATATATATATATATATATATATATATATATATATA
>NC_068990.1:17969249-17969763 GCF_001194135.2 Octopus bimaculoides
ATATATATAGGGAGAATTCACAAAAGACGAAGACAGGTGGTGTAGACAACAAACATGTATTAGTTTAACGCTCGGGAAATGTGAAAAAGCCTTTAACGTTTCGAGCTTACGCTCTTCCACAGACAGGAACAAGAAAGAAACAACGAACAACCCAACATCAGAATTTTTTCCCCCTATAAATTCAGGGAAGATGCAACCTATGATCGGTACATTAGCAAAGAGTCATATTTTATCACAAAATATAAACCCCTTTTGAATGCATCTGCCACAAATGTCACTACTACAAGGGCCTTAAAATAATATCCACGCAAATATTAAAAACGATATATTCAGAACAGTTACTACCCATAAATTTATTCAGAACAATCCCAATCAAAACCAAGAACTCACATCCCTCATATCAAATATTCTTTTGGGACTGCTACTACCTACTACCAAGCTTTCACAAGAGTAAAAGGGAGAGATAGAGAGAGAGAGAGAGAGAGAGAGAGAGAGAGAGAGAGAGAGAGAGAGA
>NC_068990.1:17969852-17970689 GCF_001194135.2 Octopus bimaculoides
CACACACACACACACACACACACACACACACACACACACACACACACACACTATAGCCT
Organism: Octopus bimaculoides; assembly: GCF_001194135.2. NCBI lineage: Eukaryota > Metazoa > Mollusca > Cephalopoda > Octopoda > Octopodidae > Octopus > Octopus bimaculoides. The sequence goes on from NC_068990.1 coordinate 17,969,912, forward strand.
CGGGCTGACCAAAGCCTTGTGAGTGGATTTGGTAGACGGAAACTGAAAGAAGCCTGCCGTATATATGTGTATATTTGTGTGTGTGTGTGTTTGTGTCTGTGTTTGTATTCCCACCATCGCTTGACAACCGATGTTGGTGTGTTTATGTCCCCATAACTAGCGGTTCGGCAAAAGAGACCGATAAAATATGCACTAGGCTTACAGATAATGTCTCGGGGTCGATTTGTTCGATTAAAAGCGGTGCTCCAGCATGACCGCAGTCAAATGATTGAAAGAAGTAAAAGAATAAAAAACTATGCCATTTTAATCCCGAGCAACACCGGGTATCTCTGCTAGTCTCTTATAAAAAATATATTTGAAAATATATTTCTATATGAGTCTTTAATTTGCAATTACTTTCAAATATACGGATCTAGTTCAAAACGGGGGCGCCAGTATTTTCTTAACGAAACACTTTGAAACTTGGGACACTGGTAGAATGTGTCATATAAAACATCTTTTTCTCTTAGTCTTCTTAAGAAAAATTATTATATTGCAACTTATTTCATGTTAAAGTTGTCGTATTTCTGTAATTTCAACCAATGACTGACGTCCATTCAGCCGAATACAGTAAGTGCTGACTACGTAAACAAACGATTCTCAAACGATTCTGGCGGTGATAAAATTATTATTTCCTTGTCAAAAAATGGCTGAAGCATATTGGCAGTAGCTAATAAACCTTTCTATTATAGGCACAAGGCCTGGTTTTTGAGGGAAGGAGCAAGTCGGTTAGGGTTAG
>NC_068990.1:17971135-17972226 GCF_001194135.2 Octopus bimaculoides
ACACACACACACACACACACACACACACACACACACACACACACACACACACACACACACACACATTATTAGAAATGTTTTCTCTTTTACGAAGCTCGCTTAAGAACGTCAGCATTGAGAAGAGAAATCTGTAAGAATCCTTTCTGCTATAGGTACAAGGCCTGACATTTTGGCGGGTGCGGTTTGCCTATTTTATCGATCCGAGTACTTGACGAGTACTTATTTTATCAACTGCAAAAGAATGAAAGGCAAAGTCGAACATGACGGAATTTGAACTCTGAAAGTAAAGCCGGAAGTATTGTCGTTAAGCATTTTGTCCGGTATGCTCACGATTCTGTCAGTTCGTTGCCTTAGAGAGATTTGTCATAGTATGTAATATATGACTTTATTTACTTATTTACTTATTCATTTTGTTTACACGGGATATCTAAGTCTCTCTTTGTATTTTTGTTTTGGTACCTGCTGATGATACAGAAGGATTTCCCGCATTGCAATGGATTTAGAAGAGCTTGCAAAACCTCTGAGTTTCTCCTGCAGTTTCTGCGTGGTGTAAAACATCCCTGATGCTTATTTCATCTACATAAAACCAAAGATCGCTAATTTTCCCCTTGAGGGGCTTGGTTTTTGTCAGGCTTAAACTTTTGTAATTGTTGTCGGCCAAAAAGATGACTTAAATCAATTATAATTTACATGAACAGTTTCTTTAATCCGCGGCTAAACATCAAGAAAGTAACGCAAATTACTATTTTCGAATCTTATTTGCTTCCATCTGATTTTTAGTCTTAGTTCGCAAATATTTCTGCGAAGAATAACTGTCTTATGGCCCCAGCAAAATTCCTATGACAAATACTTTGTGTAAAATATTATACGCGTTGAAGAATAAAGGTAGAAACCGTACAACTATATATATTTTTAAAGATGAAATAACAGATCAGCATTTTATATTTTACATTCTGCATATTATGGCTTCTGCAATATTTTATATAGAAAATTCTCAACGATTTAAATTTAGAAAATTTCTAACTCTTAGTTCTCATTCCAAACTATTAGAAATTTTTTCACCTCCATCCATAAGGCTTTGGTCACTCTAG
>NC_068990.1:17972566-17983868 GCF_001194135.2 Octopus bimaculoides
GTGTGTGTGTGTTTCTTTGTACCCCCACCGCTTGAAAACTGGCGTTAGTTGGTTTACTCACAATTTAGTAGCTCGGCAAAAAACCGATAAAAAAATATTAATACTAGGGTTGATTTGTTCTACTAATCTTTACAAGGTAGTGTTGCAGTCCAATCACTGCAACAAGTAAAACTTAAAAGATACAAAACAAAAACAAATAAAACAAAATGAAAACAAAAGAAAGCATAATAAACATGAATTATGCTTATTTCTTAAACCTGGTGCGGACCAATGAATATTCCTTTACTTGAGTCAAATAAGCTTTTATTAGAGATATGTAAATAGTTAATCGAATAATTATTCTGTTCAGATAAATGTTCAAGCAAAACGTAGCCTTAGTATACTCGCAGCCGCAAGTGTTGTGTATGAGTGACCTTGAACTTCAGTTTGATGATAGCCACGTCACAAATTGACATGGGTTAAAGTGAAAGTACGTTTAGTGATCTTGGAGATTTGTCGCAATTTGTACTGTGCGAAATTCTGTTTCAGAGTGGAGAGAAATTTTACGGAGAATTTTGTAATGTTGCAAAAGGCCAATGGAGATGATTGAGCCTCACACAATGTTGAGTTTCGTGCTAACATTTCAAGTCGTGAAAAACATCCACCAATGACATTTTCAAATATGGACGATCTTCCACGGCAGCGGACGAATATCAGCTTTGCGAAACTGCTTGCTGTCGTCCGTGAAAATCGTTGCCTTATTGTTTGCGAAATTTCCAAAGTAGATATTTGTCAAAATTTCGTGTCTACAGATTACTATAGAAGTAAAATCGAAGATGCATTGCGCTATACGAAAACATCTGTTGACAAATGAACATAAATAAAAAGTCGAAGCACAGTCAGTGAAAAGCTGTTTGATGATCCGAATGCTTTTAAAAAAGTTTCTGAACTGATGAAACGTAGCCGTACCGCTACGATATCGTAATAAAAACGCAGTGAATTTGGATCATCTTTTCACTACGACAGAAATGTCTCATGACGGTGTTGATCGATTGGAAGGGTTTATTGTTTGTTATGAGTTTGTTTCACGTGACCAGACGATCAATAACAAGTCTTATTAGGCTGTCCTGATGTCCTGTGTTCTGAACCATTACAGTGAGACACTCTCCAACGCTATTATCCTCATTGTCACCCAACACCGCCTCTGCCATATCACCAACTCATTCACCTGCACATCTAGCAATTTGATCAACTGCACTTCTTACTCTCTCTGCCACTTCCTGCACATTGGTCTAATCGGCCGGCACCTAGTTGACCAGCTTGCCGAACATCTTCGGGATATCAAACCTGAGAATGACACCCCGGTCTTGTACAATTTCTGATCGACCGGGTATCTTCTGTGTGTGTACCTTTGTTTCCTTGTGTGCACGCATGTTTGTGTGTGCTTGCGTATGGGTTTATGTGTCTATATAAACTGTGGGTATTGGGGTATGGCACCTATGTATATTTCCTATTTAGCACTGGGGATATTTCATTAATGAGGACGTACTCTTGTACTTGTCTGAGTATTGGGTCCTTCAAGTGCCTGGATAAAATACGGATGTTAAGTCGACCCAGTATGCCTCCATGTTAGTCTTTAGCATGTTGGTAGAGTATGGAAGATCTAGTCTCTCCGCAATGCTTCTAGATGTCTCACTTATATATATTATGTTCTTGTCTTTACAAGTACCCTCTATGCACCTTATGCTGTAGACTACATTTCTAGTTCTACAATTAACGCCAGGGTTAATCTTACATACCGTGCAGTTATCATGGGGGTGTGTCCTATATAGTTGTGATCTGATGGAGCTCCCTGGCTTTTCAACGATTTTAATGTTGAGTTTAGCCTCCTTCAGAGCTTTTCTAAACCTATGGACTAGTTCTCCATGGGCTGTGGCCTCTTCAAACATCACTCCTTGATATCAATCGGTTTTGTAACACGTGTTTACCCTGTTTGCTTTGTCACAAACTCTTTGTATCCTATTCCAGTCTTTACTTCTATATCTAGGGCAGGCACCACTGGTTTCATTACTTATAATACTAACTTCTTTCTAGCAATCCTGTATACCCGAACCCTATCTTTCTGATCATATCCTATCTTTCTGAGAGAAAAAGAGAGAAATAAATTTGTAATATATATAGAGAGATAATTTGATTAGACATGCACAATAGATTTTGACTGCTGTGCTCTCACGTATATGGTTTTACACGATGCAAATGCAGTTAAATGATTTTTGTTAGCTTCGATAAATACAGGACACATTATTTTTTAAAATACCACCGAAGCCAATGTCTATAATTAGTACTCGAAAAATTTGATGCATTATTATATTTGTTGGCGAAAACTGAAGACGTTGATATATTTGCATAGTTATTTTACCAGAAACAAAGTACTTTGTTCAGCAACGCTAAATATATACAATATGTATATTTATCTTGATTTATGTATAACCAGATTTATTTTTCTTCGTGTCAAATACGCTAAGCTGTTTTTACTTTTCAAACGTATAAAACTCAGAAATAGAAATTTTGTCTCTTAGAGTTGTTTGCTAAAAGTTAATACACTAAGATGAATACGCAAATTATATGTATCTATCAACACATAACATATGAGTAACATCATGATGTTACACGCTATTTTGTGTATGTGTGTATAAACGTATAATCTATAATTGTATATATATGTATGTATGTATGTGTGTGTGTGTGTGTGTGTGTGTGTGTGTGTTTATATACAGGGTGCGGTGAATATATTGTCATCTAAATTACTCAAAAATGAAAATAACATTGACATCTCATTTTAACAGATATATTTACCAAAATTACATAAAAATTTCTTGAAATACTAAAGAGCAAATTTATTCAATAAAATTACCATTATCTTCAACCCCAGCCTCCAGACGACATCGGAATATCCTGCAACTCTTCTGGACGGTCTCTTTGTTTAAGTTGGTGAATGCTTCCTTAATCCTTGCCTTCAGTTCATCTTTGGTGTCACAAAGAAATTTGTTGGTCTCTCGCTCAACTGCACCCCACAAATAATAATCAAGGGGGTTGAAGTCTGGGGAGTTAGATGGTCAGATGTTAGGAGTGATGTGGTCGCAGAAATTATCTGACAGCCATGACTAGGTTCTACTGCTTGTGTACATGTTTTGGGGGCACAACAAGCCAACTGTTGTACCTAATTACAGGTTTATTTCACGAAATGATACAGCTTCGATCAGTTCCTGATCGAATTAAACTGCGCACTACTTCATTTTACTTGCTAACTTTGTTAACTGAAGCTACTCATCTACTCTAGATATCCCTCGATCTGAATCTTCTGCTTCAATTAACGATAACCAAATTGTCATTTATGGTCTCAAAACTTCTTTATATTTACCTTTGAACTTGACCTGCCGTGTAACTGGCATTTTACGCCAATGTTAACTCATACAGCCGCATGCTTAGGCTTCAGTGCCAATATAGGCAAACATACTCGCATAACTGTTGCTACATTAAGTTTGCCTTATACAACCAGCTGGCCCCGTGCCGTAAAAAATGACGGCTAATTGTAGGAGAGCACCCCCCCCCCACACACACATTAAAAAAATTTAGCAAAAATACAACAAACGGAAAATTTTACAAAAACATAAACAGAAAGTTCGTAGCTAATTCCTCATCAGTCAACGTTCAAAAGATCATTTCAATTTCGCGCCTTTAACGTTGATATTGTTCACTTTTGGTGGACAATATAGCTAACAAACGTACAAGACAATGACGAAGACAAACACGACAAAATAAAATATACTTATACAGCAAAAAACTCCGTGCGACCGCAAGAAGGGCAGATATGGGGTAACGCAAAGGAAAATGAAAATGTCCTGTAAGACTGGAGACGTGAGAAGTACAGACAGAAAGTAAGAACGAAGGAAGAGATAAAGTATTAGGGAGGGAAAGAAAGAGAGGGAGGAAGGCAAAAAGAAAGGCAAAGAAAGAGAAAGAGAGGGAGGAAGGCAAAAAGAAAGGCAAAGAAAGAGAAAGAAAGCGACAAATACAGACGTCGCACAAAAGACATTTCAAATATATTGTCAGGAGCGTTACATATTTCAAAAATTTAACAAACACGCACGCACGCACACACACACACACGCACGCACACACACACACACACACACATTCATAAGAAAGTCCCAAACGAAGCGAGAAGCCACTTAGAGAGAGAGAGAGAGAGAGAGAGAGAGAGAGAGGAACTATGAAGAAAGAGAAATTAATACGAAAGGGATGAATTTACTTTAGACTTGAAAAAGTTCAGCTCGTAAGAAGGAAGGAAACAATGAGATGGATGCGAGTTCCAAAGTCTGGTAGTTCGAGGAAAGAAAAAAAAAAGCTACGATCATAGAAAGACTTCCTTATTCGTAGAAGTACAACAACATTTGGATGAAAAGGCGGTGAGATTCAAGTTAATCGAAATACCTCAAAGTGATCTAGAATCATGAGAGAGAGTTCATCAGAGCACTTCCTGTGGCAATTACGATAGAGGAAACTAAGACTGGCCACGTTACGTCCATGTGACGCGTGTAGGTCATTATAACATACTGTATATAACTATAAAATAAATTTTGTGGATGTACAAGTCTCCAAACACTTTATTATCATTAATAATAATATATAGATATTTATATATACATACATATATATATATACATATACATATATACTTATGTATGCGCATGTATCTATCTATTTATCTATTCATATATATGTGTGTGTGTTCCTATTGAAAGAGAGAGAGAGAGAGAGAGGGGGAGAGCGTGTATGAGAGAGAACCGAACCCAACCTGATTACATTGACATTCCATTTCAAGAAACAGCTCTTAACTGAAATATTAACAACAGAGCGAGACAAGTGAAAATCTTGTGGAATGAATTCTAAAGCATGGGTGTAGATAATTGAATTGCCACTGAGCGTAGGCAAGAGCATTACATGGAATTCTATAGAGAATTGGTTAGATAACGTTATGTATTTATCATCACTATTTAAGTTGGCCGTCTAAAAATCGATAGTTGTGTCTGTATTAGCGATTACATTCAGCCCAAGAACTTTATTCATGTAAAAAAAAAACAAGACAAAACAAAAAACAAAAACAAAATCAACAACAACAAAATAAACTAAAATGCAAATAAAAATACAATAATAATAATAATAATAATAACTGCGAAAAATTCCAAACCAACACCAAGAATTGATACTGTTTCATGAAATTAATAATGTGTTCTATCTATGGTAAATGGCCATAACATTTTTACATATTTTTCAGTATCGGTATGGTATTTAGTCGATCCAGAAACATAATCATTATCTACTTTTATCAGTGCTGCAGAGAGGAATGGTAAATAGATCTTCTCTGAAATTTGAACTCACAATGTAAAGGAGTTTTATTTAGTAGGGACAGAGCAGCGTCTGTAATGTTTTCGTAGAGCTTCTGTGACTTTGTAAGGAAGCAAATTAAGAAAAAGACGTTTCATAGAATACTTTTGCATACCAGAAGCCTCGTACGAATACTTGCTAAAGAAATCCATGGATCATCATATGACAATTTTAAACAAGGCGTTGGAATGGATCAAGTGTACTGCCTTATCACACTGTTTTCTAATATAGACATAAGGTCTTGAATTTTAGGGATTTCTATTATAGACATAAATTTTAGTATAGTCACTTAAATCGACCCATGCAATGACTGGTACCTTATCAACCCTATGAAGGATAAAAAACAAGTTGATTCTGACGATGTTTGAAGTTAGAATGCAAAAGGTTGTAACTAGACACCGCTAGGTATTTTGTCCCACTCTGTAATTCGATGTCTAATAGGAAATGAGTAAGTGCTTTCTGGTATTTACACTGTACGACACCAGATAGGTGTCTTGCGGTATTTAGTTTCGTTTCTCCATATCTTTCATATCAATCTTAAGCGCAGCAATTTGGTAGAATCGTTAGAGCGTCGGGAAAAAATACTCGTTATGTTAGTTCAAATTCCACCAAGGTCAACTTTTTCCTCTCATCCTTTCAAGGCCGTTAAATAAAGACCAATAAGTAATGGGGTCAATTGAACCAACTAATACCCTTTATATCTATACTTGGTCTTGTACCTAAATCTGAAACCATTCTGAGTTTAAATCATGACTTTTATTTCCGTTGCATTTTGTAGATCTATAGTGGAACGGCATCTAGATAGGTATAGACATTTAATTGCAAATAATCTGGCTTGATAGTCAATAAACAGTCCCAGTACAACACCAGCAGCATTCACCAGGGAGTAATAACCAACTAGATGGCACTGTTGGATTTATGAAAATTGTGCAAGATCGCTTCAAATAAACATTGCCCCCATCTGAAGTGTTAGATGGATCGACCCTAACTCCTTTAATTTCTCATTGCTATCCATTCCCTCTTATCGATCATGCACTATCTTCTATTTTTGCTGATAGATAAATCAAGTGCTAATTCAATAATAAAATTGAACATTAAATTACTGTTGTGTTAACAGCGTTTCGTTTCGTTGCTCAAACCATAATTTTTTTTAGCCAACAATGCGTTACGACGATTGTAAACAATTTATCTATCCAATACATGTGCGGACATAAAAATGGGAACAACTCTATGTACATTTGAATTCTTTGTGGAGTTTTTGTAGGTCATCATTTTCGTGGGTCTTAGTCATTAATTGATCGTTTGTAAAATGCAATATAGGCTGTTTGTGAAGGTGAAAATGATCGCAATAATATTTTTGTAAGCTTCTATATCTTTTATTATTCGGAACATTTGCATTTTGATATGTACAACAATTATGAGCTTTGAACTGGTTTATCACCCTCCCGATTCTCCTGATTTGACCTCATCTGATTATCATCTGCTCCTCAATGTGAAAGAAATTTGCTGGGAACCTGTATCGCAGTGATGACGTCATTTCTGCTGTTGAGGACTTTTTTGACCAAGCAGGATTAGAGCTTCTTCACCCATGGGATCCAAGCACAACCACACCGATTGAAAAAATTAGTAGATCGCAAGGGGAACCATGTCGAAAAATAAACCTCATTTGGTCACATTCCATGAGAGCATCTTCGTCAGCCTATGAACTTCTCAGCCGACCTTAGTATTTGAATTATTTTAGTGAATGTGATAGTTGAAAGTCTTCACTGCATTACCGTAAAAATCTTCCATAAATGTGTGCGAATTTGGTTTGTTTCCAATATTTTATTTTTCGTAACAATTATTGTGCCTAGCATAGCAGCTCATGCTTGTTCAGAGCTCCCTAACCTACGACACTCGGTCTCCCATCTGCAATACGGCCGTGTTACACTTAGGGCAATTTTTTGATACATTTTAAAATAAATAAAAACGCATCTTATACAACGGGAAATATGGTATATATTATTATGAGAAGTGTGTAAAGTTTGGTTCTAGCAGACTCTAAGAAGAACATTAAGATACAAAGAAGGTAACGCCCGAAAGCTTTCATGTAACTTTTCTGAGTTTCCTTCGTGAAATTCACGGAAATCTTCTCTTGAAAGGTGTTTCTACGACGACGTTAATCAATGTTTTCTGCTTTATTAAATGGTAGACTTTTGATTTGTATTAAGATATTTCTTTTGTGACCATAGTAATTGAAAAATGGTGTACTACAGTTATTTTTCAAAGTAGAAAATCTATTTCAACTATAATTATAAATGTTATATTTTCTAAATATTTTTTCAAAAAATAACTTTTAGCTGTTATATTATATATTCTTGACACACCAATTCATTTTCTTTAAAGTTTGACACGTGAAGATCACTTCGGTATATCACAGACGTTATTTTTTTGGCCTTAATTGTCTTTAATTTTTAAAGCTTATATTCCAACTTAATATGATAGAGTGGTGTCTGTTTCGGTATCTGTATTGCTTTTATTCTTTTACTTGTTTCAGTTATTAGACTGTGCCCATGCTGGTGCATCACTTTCAAGGATATACTCGATCAAATCGACTCGGTACTTCATTCTTTTGAAATTCCTGCATTTATTCTATCGGACTCGTTTTGCCGAACTGCTAATGTTACGGGAACATAAAAACACCAACACTAGTTGGGTTCTCAAGTGGTGTGGAGGGACAAAAACAAAGATTGCACGCACACGCACACACACACACACACACACACACAGACGCGCGCGCACGCCTCCCACAAGTTTTTAATTTTTGGGACACAACCTTGAAGGCTTTTGCCAAATAAATCGATTCCAGTTTTTTTCTAAGCCTGATACTTATTTTATAATTCTCTTTTTGCTGAACCGTTAGGTAATACTTATACACATACATACATACATACATACATACATACATACATACATGCGTGTATACGTACGTGTAACGGGCTTCCACATAGCTTCCGCTTACCAAAGTCACCTGAAAAGTATTGGTTTGCCTGGAGCCAAACTACAATTGGACTGGACATAAAACCACGTGGTTGTAAAGCTAACTTTTTAACCACACAGCCATACCTGTGCTTATTACACACACACACACACGCGCATTATGTCTGTCTTTTACGCTCTTCGTTGAAAATCAAGTTTTTGCCACCATTGTAATTGAAAATCGTTGTAATGGTTTTCAACGCAGAAATATTTCAACTTAGCTACGGCTTTTATAGATTTTATAATTCATTTTAGTTAGTGTATTAGAAATTTCATGAAATATCAATTTGTAAAATTTTGACACATTTGTAAGTCTCTTAACCTCGATGATAATTTAATCGTACTTTTTCATTTGTTCACTTTTTCCCAATGAATTGTCTTCTCACCGAGACACATAGCCTAATTAAACTATGTTTAATATGATGATATTACACACACACACACACACACGTGTGTGTGTGTTAAATAAAATGAGGCAACAGAGCCAAGGCTGTGTGGAATTTTCATGACATTTATAAAGAGAAAATTAGTCTTACAGCTGTTTCTGGGACATTAAGGATATCCCTTCATCAGAGACGATGTGAGATGGTCAAATAGAAGGAAATAGTAGAGTTCAATATAGGGAGTTATTTTGGAAAAGGATGGAAATAAGAAGTATAAAAGGAAATAAGAGAATAAAAGTAAAAATAAAAATATATGTAGGATGTTATAGTTGCAGTTCCATTATCCAAGGAAAGCGGTGTGTAGAAGTGGTAGAAATGCTTCTTGTCCATGGTATGTAAATTCCGATAGGAGTTCATATTTTGTTATTACAAATGGAAAGTGTGGAGACGTAGATTCAAAGGGCTCTTGTGGTGTGAGTGAGATTTTGAGAATGTAGTGTTAGTATTAAGTAGATAGAGAGGAGAGAAAAGATGCGTATGTTAAAATGGGGAGAATGGTCCTGAAAATTTCACACAGCATTGGCTTTGTTGTCTCGTTTTATTTAACATATACATGCTCATACAAGACTCCTTACTCGTATTATTATCGAACCGAGAGTTTAACTACGGTCCTTCCATAGCACTTACATAGTTTTGCCTGCAACCTTGGGTCTTCTGGATACCAATACCTCTCTCATATATATATATATATATATGTATATATATATATATCTATATATATACATACATACATACATACATACATATATAGTATACACGCACACAGACACACACACACACACACACACACACACACACACACACACACACACACACACACACACACACACACACACACACACTTCTTTTATTTGTTGGTTGGCTTGTTTCATGCCGAGAATTCTCAGAAGTTATCAAACTTGTCACACAGGGACGTTGCTTCTAATGATCAACAGCTGTTTCAATATTCAATAGCATAAAGCATCACTATTTATATAATTATGAAATTAAAAACATAATCAATTAAATAATTTGAAACTGAAGTGTTACTCATAACATCGGGAGACGAATTGTTTCTCCTTAAGACACGGGTTACACATCTTTCGTATTTTGTAATAAATTTCATTATGTATTTTCATTATATTGTATAATTAGTTAAGCAATGCATTACTCAATTATATAGATTAGCAATATAGTATATTATTATTTCAATAATTAAATGTTCAATTATATAAATAATGATGTTTTATTTCATTGAAACAGCTGCCGAATATAGTTAAATATTGAACCAAATATAAAATGTATGCTTTTCTGCCGTTTATTCTACATATGCTGCTCTCAACCATTATTTTAATCGATTGAGGTCACTGTCAATCTTTTTCACGTTATAGTTAATAAATAATAAGTATGTCTTCTACTAAAAAGTATTGAATAGTCCTTCAATTTCATGTTAAATTGATTATATATATAACTTGAGATAAAAACAAACAATATGCGCGTGTGTGTTATTTCTTTACTATCAACAAGGGGCTACATAGGACAGGGGGACAAACAAGGACAGGCGAACGGATTAAGTCGATTATATCGACTCCAGTGCGTAACTGGTACTTATTTAATCGACCCCGAAAGGATGAAAGGCAGACCTCGGCGGAATTTGAACTCAGAACGTAGCGGTAGACGAAATACCGCTAAGCATTTCGCCCGGCGTGCTAACGCTTCTGCCAGCTGCCGCGCGCGCGAATGTGTGTTGATATGTATGTATTTTTAAGATGCAAGTAATTTTTTTATGTGATAGTGTAATAAGAGTAAAAAAAAAAAAAAAAAAAAAAAAAAAATCAGCAATGTGATAGTCACGACTGAGATACCACAGAAACAGTTATAATCCACTTTTATTTGATTATCATTCCGCAATAATAATATTAGTATACTTTATTGAAGCCGTCACAAACCTTCGATCTACATTTACAACAATCTGCTGGTTGCTGACGTCTTGCTCCAATCAATCTTGGAAACATAAATGTCAAATAAATGACTGTGGCACTTAATGATAATATATAAACTGGTCGAGGTAAATGGTTGATTTTAATTGATCATATATCTTCAGTGATACTCAATATGTTTACTTGGAAATTTCACATAATATTCATAATGACATGTTATTTATTGAATATTTAATTATAATTTTATGGTTTTATAATTTTGTAATTCTATGCTTATATAATTTTAGAATTTTATAAAATAAAATTATAGACGTGCATAAAGAAATTATTTTGCTCTCTTACTCATTATTATCTCACAGCCGCATAGCTATGTCTACGGCTTGAAAAAGTTTGGAGCATTTTATTTTAACGTGAGCGTACATTTTGATTTATTTCCTATCCCTCTCGTTTACATTGCGTGTTATATATATATATATATATACATATATATATATA
>NC_068990.1:17984130-17988174 GCF_001194135.2 Octopus bimaculoides
TATATATATATATATATCTTGAAATACTGAAGAGTAAATTTATTTAATAAAATAGCCATTGGCTTCAACCACGGCCTCCAGACGACTTCAAAATATCCTGCAGGTCTTCTGGGCAGTCTCCTTGTTCAAGTTGGTGAATGCTGCCATAATCCTTGCCTTCAGTTCATCTTTGATGTTAGAAAGAGTTTTGTTGGTCTCTCGCTCAACTGCACCCCACGCATAATAATCAAGGGGCTTTCAGTCTGGGGAGTTAGGTAACCAGATGTTAGGGGTGATGTGGTCGCAGAAATTGTCTGACAGCCATGACTGGGTTTTCCTGCCTGCGTGGCATGGTACAGTGTCCTGTTACCAGACGTAGGGTCTTCCAGCAGCCACCCTCTTGACCCAGGGCAACACTCCCTCTTCCATGCACTTGATTTAGGCCTCTGTCTTGACTGTGAGGCCGTGTGGGAAGATGAACGGAGGCATAATATCGCCACCACTAATCATCACTCCAAACACCATGATGTTGATTGTATGTTTGATTTTTATCACTCTCTGTACATATTTTGGGGACACAGTAAGCCAACGGTTGTTCTGTGTGTTCACCATCTGAAATGAAAGTTTTTCTCGCCTGAGAAATACCAAAGCAAGTTCGGTTGGAGCGGATGTTTGAGTTTGTTGAAAAGCTTCGTAGTGCGGTCTTTTCTCTTGTCCTTGATGGCTTGGGATAAAAATTGGTCCTTTCTCATCTTGTATGATCAATAGCGAATGTCTTCATTAACTACCTGCCTGATATAAAAAAAAACTCTGACACTGGCGATGAACCTGATTGACTTGGAGGGATCGTTGTCAATCATGGCCTGGATCTCATCAACAAATTCAGGAGTTCTTTTCTTATCAGAACAATCGGAGTAAATTTTCCGAGCTGCCGTGCCTTCATAATCACCATTAGACTCATTCAACTCTTTTCGAATCTTCTGCACTGTCCTCAGATTGATGTCCAAACACTCTGAAATGTTCGTGCTAGAGCTTCAGGCGTTAATGCCCAGCAGTACAGTATGCTGTTTCCAAACTTCTGTCAGAGTGAATTACGTCATGGGCTGTTTTACTCACAGACGATACCCAACTGACTCTACTATACTGTGTAGTCGACAAAATCAAAAACAATCAACGTACATGCACGAAATAAAAAATATAGAATGGTGACAGTTTACCCATCGCACTATGTGTGTGTGTGTGTGTGTGTGTGTGTATATATATATATATATATATATATATATATATATATATATATATATATATATACATATATATATATATAAGAAAACAGAAAATGGAGAAACATTGATGAACAACAATTGTTTTACATCAATTATTATTTATTAATTCAATACAAATAGACTCCATCCCATCTAACAGCTGTTTCTGCTTCCAATTTTGTATGGTATTGCCATTGATATGCTAAAAATATTTATCCTATTTGGTAATAAAACTGATCTGAAACATGGAGCTTAATCGGAGTGAAGAATAACTAAAAAAGAAGAGCCTAGAGAAGAAAAAGGAAAAGTTGAATATGATTATAATCATACCATTTTGCCTGTGTATCTCTTTGGGACGTTAAGTAAATGACTAAACTTAAAATAGTATTTGGTGGGTTAATCCTTTGTACAGGGGTGGGATAGGATGGATAAATAAAAAATAAATAAAAAATAATAGCGGGATACGCCAATAGGTTTTAGTCGGAGATGGGGTGAAAATACAATTAAGTTTTAAACTAATCATAATCATTTTTAATAATTGTGTTTATAGTACTAATTAATAGTATTTATCATAATAAAATGCTAATCGATGAAATGTAATTTTTTTACTTACTAGTAAAACTATGAACATCAGTATCTCTTACAACATGGATATTTCTCATGTAAGTAAAAATTTTAAACAAACTGCCAGGAGTAAGAATGAACTACAGGGTAACTAAGGTTAAATGTCCAGATGAGAAAATGATATATACAAAATACGACAACCAATGTATTATTACGTTCTTCTAATTATCCTCATACGTTTAGGAATATTAATAATAGAGTAAAAAAGCATACCCTTTATATATCTAATAAGGTTTGAAAATCTGAAAATTATACTGCATCTCCTGATAAGAACGACATTATTTGGTTTATGATTCCGTTCACTAAGCAAATTATGACTAATTTGGTCGGGACCTTATACAAACTTTTTTCTAAACACTTTACAAAGGAAAATAGATAATATGATATTATTAACTCAAGACTTCTTAAAGTTGTCTTTTCTGTATCAAATAATTTGTCCCAGATTATTTTTTCAATTAATGAAAAAAAAAAAATTTAATTTTTATAATAATTATAACCGTAGAAAATAAACAATGGTAATGCTCTTAGAAAAAATGCTTGTAAGAAATGTGTACTTGAGTCGTCTAGTGTACAAGGGGAAACAACCCAAATTATACCCCATTTCAACCTCTTGAGTATGGGTAATATAGCTAATGGCAATCATACTGAAGGTAATGATATAAAGCAGAATAATAATACGAGTAGTAATGAAAATATATTTTGTGATTGCAAAGTTAGAAGTAAATGTTTGTTTAAAAATTATTGTAAAAAAAAAAAAATGATATTTACAGATGTAACGTAAAATCTGAAGGTAAGAATTTCTTTTAAGCAGGGACAATGCAAAATTTTATCAAGAGACGAATATCTAACCATATTTACACCTTTCACATTAGGAACAAGTCTTCTAGTACCAGCCTCAGTAAATATATTTGGGACCTGAAAGACAAGAAAAAGAGTTTTTCTGTGGAGCGGGAAATTATAAGCAAGGCTACTGCTTATAAGATTGGAAATTCTTTCTGTTTTTTCTGTCTTGAAGAATTGTACCAAATCCATTTTTCCAGGTTGCTTTTTCATGTTTACGCATGTAAATGGTCTCTCAAAAACTATCATTAGATATTTTATTATCATAAATAAATCAATTACATATTAAAGCTGCTAGTACTTTGAATCGGTTATTTTAGTAGATATCATATAAATATTAAATATCATATTAGATATTGATATTAAAATATACTGACATTCATCTCTTCCGATGGTACCCAGAGAAACTTCATAGGACTCACTGCTAACGAATTCCAAGGGCAATATAAATAACTGGTCATCTCTAGATCTAGAGACAAATTAAATCATATTTCGTTGTCTTGTTTTACGCAGGAGATCAGAAAGCTATATCGTGTAACATCATCGACAGAACTCTCCAATATTTCAGTAGAGCATATAACTATAGACACTGCTTCTCTGAGTAATCATTAGTATCTTTTTGCAAAAAATACCACGTATATTCTACTTACTGGGACGTTTATAAATGATCGGCCAGGAAAATAGCATAAGCCAAATTATATAAACAGAGGAGAATAACGAAGAGTAGAAGCCCTTGCAAACAAAAGTTATGCTTGACCCGTCTGTCTCCTTTACATTCTAGCAGAAAAAAATTGTGTTTCACAACAAATTTTATCGCGTGACCCGCTTTGATCAATGCAAACTAGATTTACCAATGACTAATAAGAGCTGTCTTTCAAGTCAAATGTAGTGTATTTCTGTAGATATGTCTCAAGATATGTCTCATACGCAAATATGCACAAATAGGTGAAACAGAACTCAATACACACGGCAAATCATATATATTTCTGTATTTATTAGCTCTTCCACTATATACATATACATACACACACATACATGCATACATACATACATACATACATACATACATACATACATTTATACATACGTACATACATACATACATACATACATACATACATACATATGCGTGTCTATGTCTGTGTGACTGTCCTTATGTATGTATGCATGTGTGTACATATGTATACAGGCACCACACAAAAATTTGTATAAATAGGAGAAATAGCACTCAATACACAATGTAGAGCATAACAGCTAATTATTAGCTCTTGCATTAATATGTATACTTGTTTGTATATATGTATACATATATATATATATATATATGTATATGTATATA
>NC_068990.1:17992935-17998734 GCF_001194135.2 Octopus bimaculoides
ATATAACGTCATATAATTATATCTATGCATAAATGTACATACTCACACATGCACGTTTGCGATATGATATATATTCATATACACATAATACACACACTAATATACACACATACATACACATACATACTGACAAATGTGGAAAAAAACCGCGCGCATATCTGGACATATAACATTTCAATGTTGTCAGGGTTGTATAATATTGTAGGTTAGAAAAAGATGTCTATCTATCGATCTATCTATCTATCTATCTATCTATCTATCTATCTATCTATCTATCTATCTATCTATCTATCTATCTACATATATACATATATAAAGAGCGAGAACGATAGATATATAGATAGATAGATAGATAGATAGAGAGAGAGAGAGAAAGTTATAAAATCTGCAATAATTATGACTGCAGTAATAAAAAACAGTTATATTAAAAATAATGAAAGAGTTTCGAACTTAACAACACACACACACACACACACACTCACACACACACGCACGCACGTACGCACGCACGCACGTACGCACGCGCGCGGACACACAGGAATATGTTTTTCACGTTTGTGTTGTGTGTGTGTGTATATATGTGTATGTTTAGATATAAGCATTTTCTACACACACACACACACACACACACACATACACACACACAAATATATATGCGCAGACATGGCTGTGTGGTAAGAAGCCTCTCAACCAATTGGTTCCTTGGTTCCGGGTTCAGCCCTACTGCATGGTAACTTGGGCAAGTTATACACACACACACACACACACACACACACACACACACACACACACACACACACACATAAATATATAATGATATATATATATACATAAATACACACACACATAAATATATAATAATATATATACATGCACACACATATAATCGAACGGTGAATTCAGCAACTCCATCTGGCCAAAGCATCTACTCTGTGTTGATAAAGAGCAGCAACCCAGAAACTAGTCCACAGATGTTGTTTCGCGCTTGATGAGAATGCTGAGCTCCCTGTTCGAAAATATAAGGACACAGATAGTGTGTTGTATAGCCAGCTAGAAACAATGTTTCTTGGGGCTAAAACAATAGTAACATCGTCCCTTTCGGGATAGCCACATTATGTAGGTAAATAGCCTTTACTTTATACACACACACACACACACACACACACACACACACACACACACACACACACACACACACACACACACACACACACACACACACACACACACACACACACACACACACACACACATGCCGGCATATCGAATGAACAATTATTGTCTTGATATAGTCTGCAGTGAAGGGACGGTACCCATAAACTAGTGCTCTCTTCTACGCCACACTATGAAAATAGTCGTGAATCCCGTCGTAACTTCAACGCGTGAATTTTTTAAAGATTGGCTTATATGAGGACTGAAGAATTTGAACTTTTGCAAGCTATTAAGAAAACATAGATAGGTCAAGCCAACGAGGGAGTTATAAAGTCGTTCACCTCAACTAGAAATACCAGCCATGCCATAGGAGGAGCATTTTGCGTAATGTAGTCCTAGATACACCATATCTGAATAAATGACGATATGAGCGTCGTTGGAACGCATTTGAACTTAAGCGCTCTCAGGGTTGACGTATTTTGGGGGCGATAGATAGGTAGACAAATAGAAAAATAGAGAGGGTGACGAGAAAGAGGGAAAGTGATGGATCGTGTTGGCGTTGACTAAATGGGACATAACTTGCTAGGTTTGGATAGCAGAAGCCGTTGTGCTATTGAGAAAACGCAGAAGTAGGATACGGTGTGTGTTGGTGTCCTTGTGGTTCTCGAGTTTTGGTAAATGGAGCTCGCCGATCGCTCATATTGATTTCGTTATGGAGGTTAGTTTGCTTGCATATATAGCAGAGGCAACGCCCCTTTTATGTGAATAAAATGTATAACATATTAATATAGATCGCTTCTGTACTTTAGAGGATCAGAATTGAAACATTTTCTTGTCCTTAAGAAGAAATCTGAATTACAGTTTTGTCCACGATGTTGTTATGATGTTTTGTCACTGATAAATATTTATCTTACAATTAACTTATAATAACTCTGTCTATGCAGCTATGAATATGTGCTGCGAAGTAGTATACGCCATTATTACAAGCAGTAAGCACCAATGTTTTATGCAATACACACATTTGTTATAACTCCACGCCATTGATATAAGCAGTGTACTTAATAGATGCCATTTTTATAAACTGGGTAATCTCAATGTCATTTATGGATATTTCATTAATTTTCATTGTCCGGCATCAATATTCTCATGAAAAGTGCATGGAGGAGAAAGAATAGATTCCTCGATGCTGTAAATATACTATATGCAAAAGCCTTTCTCAGTATACAAAGGCGGTTAGAACAGAATCCATTCATAAACAAAGGATTGTGAGGAGATAAATGATTCCGACAAGTACCCAGTTACCTGAACCATCGAGCGCATATTGTCGTTTTCTTTTTGTTTGGATCCAGGCCAATTTGTTTGGATCCAGTAGATCTACTTTCAAAGATATTCCAATCGTGACTATTTGCATCTTATTCTCTAAAGTGTACTCTTATTTTTGAAGATGGCTGGATGTGATTGTGATTTGAGTGATATTTGGCTGCTATTTCTAACAGACTGACGATTGCACTGAGGCACTTTCTGCTCTTGTTAAATCTTTTCATCTAGTGCCTGAAGTAAGGTCGAAAATCTCAGTACAAGTTCTTAGTGGTGATATTCTACACTGTAGAATACCCTCGACTGGACCATATGAATTTGGAATTAGGATCCCTATCATCTCTACTAAGTACTACAAGGAAATTGTACTTGATGGTCTTGTCCAGAAATGCACTAATTTGTGCAGAACGGACAATTTTACTGAGGACAAACCCTAACTTCCTTGAAAGTAATAATGTCTAACTCTAAGTTTAGCAATTATGGAACTAAAATTGTCGAACCTACCCCCATATACATCCACTTCATTTGTTTTTCCATCACATCTTGGCTCACATTGCTGAGAATGATCCACGTCTGCTGTTAGTTGCTAATGTTGAGTTGGGCATTGACCAACGCGTGCAGGAAAATATCTATCTTTGAAGAATAAACTTCGTAAGGCAGACCATCCAGTCCAAGGGAATTACCATTCATGTAGTCTAAAACCACAGGTACAGTCATTACTTAATTTTATTTACTTTTCATAACGATTCCATGCCTGCAGCTAAGTTAAGCTATAGAATCAACCGTTGCCTGTTCCTTCATCTTTCTAAACGACTTACGGACATGCATTATAGAAACACAATATACCTCTTTGCAATATAAACAGTATTAGCAGTTAATGGTAGTGATTAAAGTAGCATTGTTGTTGTTTTTGTTGTCGTCGTTGTTGTTTAGCTTCAAGTTCGCCCTTCAATCTGGCTATGATGGGGAAAATTTATGATCAAAACTGTTTCAGCTACGATCATCCATCCAATCTGTCCTTCAGGCATGGGGTATCTCGAACTACACAAAAAAAATATAGCTTTTTCCAAAAACACTTGAGTGTAGTTAACCGAAAACTTGGCTGCTATTTCTTACAAAATGATTGACCACTTTGAGATCTCCCTGTTGGGACATTTGTTAGCGGTAGTAGCAGTAGTGATGATATAAGTCTAGCCCTGCGTATTATTACTCTCCTACACAAATTTCTAGGTGTTTCTTCAACTTTCTTTCAGACGAAGCATACTTTATACTAACGTCAAATGGAAAATAGCCAAACAATTTATAAGTTAATTCAACTGAACACTAATTGTTTTGTTTCTTTTTTCATTTCGTTATTTCTATCAGTGGCACTAAATCAACAAAACATATAAACTTGATATTTCTGTAATTATTTTTGATGTTATTCTTGTTGCTGCTGCTGTTGTTGTTTAACCGCAGGTCAACCATGATCCGACAAACCTATTATCAAAGATATTCTAAAAATGATCATCTCATCTTTTAGTAAATCTTGGCCAGGAATGGCTGTGTGGTAAGAAGCTTGCTTCTCAGTCACATGGTTTCGGTTTCAGCTCCACTGTCAATTTGGGCAGGTGTCTTCTACTATAGCCTCAGGCTAACCTAAGCCTTGTAAGGGGATTTGGTAGTTTGGTAGACAGAAACTGAAAGAAGCCCTTCGCATATATATATATATATACATATGTACACAAGAGTCCAGAGTAATCGATAGGCAGGAGAGGTGCAGACAGAGTGTAGAAAGTCCATAAGAAAGTCAAATGAGTGTAGAAAGGTAGACAGTCCAGCGGAGAAGTTCGTGGGTGATGAGAGGAGACAGGATCAACTGGTGAGACCACGTGAGCGTGTGATATATATAGGGAGAATTCACAAAAAAACCCCAAACAAACAAACAAAAGACGAAGACAGGTGGTGTAGAAAACAAACAGATGTATTAGTATAACGCTTTCCCTATTCCTAATTCTTCCGTCTACGCAGGCTCTGTAGTGACGACCATGACTTTGAGACTCAGTCTCAACTCATTGCTCGCCACT
Organism: Octopus bimaculoides; assembly: GCF_001194135.2. Classification (NCBI taxonomy): domain Eukaryota; kingdom Metazoa; phylum Mollusca; class Cephalopoda; order Octopoda; family Octopodidae; genus Octopus; species Octopus bimaculoides. The sequence continues at coordinate 17,997,471 of NC_068990.1, forward strand.
TCATCCTACGTGGATATCCCCTGACCATTATCCACACCGCCCTTGCCAGAGCACGTTAAAAGAGATGGCTGATATGAAAAATCCGCATATATGTTTCGATTTATTCCCCTAGGTGATACGTAATTCTAACCATTTGGTCATATGCTAAGAATTGGTATCATTTTCGATTATACGGGGCAGAATCTCGAATTTACTATATATATATAATAACAATAATACCAGGATAGAATTTATAAATATTTAATGCATTGCTACGTACGTTTCTACAAATTAGATGATTTTGACATCAGAGTCGGTTGACACCAGTGTCAGCGGTTGTTCCAAAAATTTTGAACCGGAAACTACATCTTAGAAGACGAGCCTCACCCTAGAAGATCTGTCGTGCTCGACGAGGACGTCCTGCAAACTCTGGTGAAACAAAATCCCATCGTAACAGTTGAGGAACTAGCAGAGACGCTTAGATTTGGTCATTCAACCATTCATTGACACCCACGTGCCATCAGAAAAGTCAGTAAATTGGGTCAATGGGTTCCTCACAAACTTTCCGAGCCTAATCGTTCGCAGAGAGTGAATGTGTGCTCTTCTTTGCTGTCACATTTCACGAATGAACCTTTGTTTGGAGCGAATAGTGACTGGTGACGAGAAATGGGTTCTCTGTAAAAATGTCAAGCGCCGAAGACAGTGGGTAGGGAAAGTTGAAACACCAGTACCCCAGGCTAAAGAAGGTCTTCAACCACATAAGGTGTTGTTATCTGTTTGGTGGGATATGAAAGGCTTAGTCCACTTTGAACTTTTAAACTAAAACCAAACGATAACAAAGGTCGAGCAGCCTGAACGGCTTAAATCAGCGCTAGGAAAAAACTACCATCTTTGGTTTCAAAACGAAAGGTGTTCTTCCATCAGGATAATGCTCGGCCACATACAGTGAGAATGACACTCCAAAGGCTGGAGCAGTGTCAATGAGAAACGATGCCCTTTCCACTATATTCGCCGGACATTGCCACATCTGTATATCATTTATTCCGCAGTCTTCAAAATCATTTGGACGAAAAAAATATGAACTCTGTAAAGGAGATTTATTTTTCGTCACGGACAAGAGAATTTTGGAAGAGGGGACCTTGCAAATCTACCAGAGAAATGGAAGAGAATTGTAGAAAATGGAGAGAATATTTTAGATTAAAAAAAGAACTTTGTTTATCTTAAGTCTGAAAAGTAAAAAAAGTATAAAAAACTTGCATTATTTATGGGATGACCCTATATATAT
>NC_068990.1:18000020-18010418 GCF_001194135.2 Octopus bimaculoides
GACACCCAAGATGTCGCATCATGAGATTGAACCACGAAGAGACGTGGTTTTTAATCACACAGCCATGTCTACTCCTTTTATGAGAAAATTGACAATTAGTCACGGATCTTTATGTTCTGAATCAGGAGTCGATTTTACTTAGCATTTTTCAATGATTGATAAACCTGTCTAGGTTCGATATAATCAATCGTTTCCTTGTATAGAAGTAGTCATGTATCAAATATATAAAAAAAAAAAAAAATAAAAAATCAATATTTTCTGTTTGAAGAAATTTTTTCTTTAGCCCTTGGTGAGCCTTGATTAAACAGACCAATGATCAAAGGCTTTCCAGCCATGACTATCTCGGATTATTTTTTTTTATATATCTATGACTACATTGCCAGGCATTTTTTAAAGATGGTAGATTGTGATTTGAAGTTTAATCTTCCTGCTCTTTCCAGCAAGCCAAGCGGTCGCATGGAGCATTTCTCGTTGATTCGAAGGACAATACTTTTTATTTTAAATTTGTTAGGTTTCCTCACCTCAATGCATTTAATTGAAATGAATCGAGTTTATCTTGTGAATCGAAACCGCATTGCAGGTATTGGCCTCCAACAACTTTTCGACTCTTGCTTCATGAAGATCACTTCTCATTAATTTAACATATAATAGCAGATGCAGTGATGCGTGGGGAACTCACTTGACGAATTGACGCCACAGTCGATTAATTCAGGCTCCACGCCAAATTAAGAAATCAATTAGTGTATGTGTGGCGCTGTACCAGAAGCAATCATTTAAGCACTCCCTCTAATTAGAGGTGTTGGGTTTATAATTTCCCTTTTTTCTTTTGCTCTCTGTTTCTCAAATTAAGAAATGAGAAAGAAAAAACAAAACAAAAAAAGAATAAAAAAATAAGACAAGTTTGAGAGTAATATTTGACTGGTTTGTCACTGCTATTTACCAGTTATTAATATCCCGTGCGTTAATAGTAGTATGTTTGTTATAGATATCTTCGTAGTTATTGCTATTTAGCCGGATTGTTATAGCTACCGCTATTAGTGTAGATATATTGGCAGAAATTGTCTAGAATTCAACCCCTCCTGGAGCCTCTGCGCAGAGTTGATCAACTGGCTAGAGATAGAAGCCAAGTCTCATGCAAATTTCGCCGTAATCAAAAGAAACCTAGAATACATGGTTGAACTCAGCAAGAGAGAGAGAGAGGGAGAGGGAGAGAGATGGAGAGGGAGAGAGAGGGAGAGGGAGAGAGAGGGAGAGAGAGAATGAGAGAGAAGGGGAATGGATATGGTTATAATTTGATCATTATGTCTTCCATCATAGGTCTGCTTGATTAGGGCAGGCAGGAAGACTAAACGGCAACGACAACTACGAAAACGATGACAACATCGGCGGCACCAGCTGCAGCACCAGCTGCAGCAATAGCAACAACAGCACCAACGGCACCACCACCAACAACAACAACAGCAAAACCAGCAACAACAACGCCAGCAGCAATAATCTCTTTTGATTATAGAGACGAAATTGTGAGAGAACCTTTACTCGGTATTTCGATCTGTTAGAAATAACAGCTAAATTCTCATTGTCACCTTAATAAGAGGACATATCGGATGGTGTAGTCTTAAAAAGAGGAACGTGCACGAGAACCGCTGGAGACCTCGCCGTCTTAAAAATAGGATACATGGGATAGTGTAGACCTAGATATGCAATACCTAGAAGGATAACAAGAGGAAGGAGCATAAGTTGTATTGGATTAAAACCTGCTGATTTAATTATAGTAAAGGACGTAGTCTTTGGTGTGTGGTGTGTGGAATGAGAAGGGAAGGAATCTAAACAGGATTGAGTAACAATGTTCGTAGGACACAAGAGGTAGACAACGTTATCGACAGCAAGAGATGACCAGGGAACTAATGGGTGTGGCTTTTAGCGCTGGAATATATTCATTGGTGAATGAGATAAAGTGTGTTGTTTGCACTGGTAAGTGAAGTGGCATCGATATAATGGTCCTATGGTTTTGTGCATCAAATAGTGTAGTCCTAGATACACCATACCATAAAGCGATAAAAGAATGGAGCGGGTATCAGCTCCATCAAAGGTAACTGAGAGTTAAACAAAATCAACTACTACTACTACTACTACTACTACTACTACTGCTACTGCTGCTGCTGCTGCTGCTGCTACTGCTACTACTACTACTACTACTACTACTACTACTACTACTACTACTGTTGCTGCTGCTGCAGTTGCTGCTAGTAGTAGTAGTAGTAGTAGTAGTAGAAGTAGTAGTAGTCTAATTTACCATTTGCTATTATATATGTTACTTCCCTACCATGAGTTTTTCCTGTTTTTATTTTCCGCCATTTTGTCTTCTCTGTATCCCAACTCTTTTTTTCCTAAACTTTTCACTGATTTTTCGCAAGCATTTATTTCCTCTATGGCAGTCAGTTCCTGTTTTTGCTATTTTTCTTTTTTTTAAAATATAAATTTTTTCTTTTCATTCCAATTCTGTTGTTTTGTTAACATTCGTTCATTCACCTTATCTTTCATTCACCCCACCCCTCATTGTTTTGCTTCTTCCTCTTTCTGTCTTCCTTTGTTACTTAATTTTGTTTAAGCAAAATGTTTTATTTTAATTTAAACATTTTTCTTTTTTCACCAGCCTGCCTACCTACCTTCTTCATTATCTTTATTCCTTCCTTCTTACCTGCCTTCTTTTCTTCCATCTTCCCTTCCTCCCTTCCTTGGGGCTTCGACCCCTGATAAAGAGGTGATTAGTGTTTTAGGCAATTTAAATCTAGTGAAGCCCGTTCCTCCCCTGGTCACCTCTCTTCCTCCATACTACTTTCCTACCCCTGCCTCTCTCCCCCTTAACCCCCCTTCATCCTTTCCTACCCCTGCCTCTCTCCCCCTTAACCCCCACTTCCTCCTTTCCTATTTCCTTGCCTCCCTCCCTACATACCTCCATACCTCCTTACATACGTATCTACCTAATTACTGCTTTCTTTTTACATCATAAGCTAGTAGGTGATTGGGCCTATATCCAATCACCGATATATCTTCCCCAACAATTTAAATTTCCTTAACACTAACTAAAACCCTAACCCATAAAAATAGAATAAGTTCGGTTACTACGAGGTGACTCACTCCATACTTCTAACATCACTTCACAATGAATTCCTTTTCAACGCCTTTTCCTCTACCTCACTGGATCTTTTTAAACTTCTCTTCACCATTGGACCTAACGTCGTAGCCAACAGAAAGTGCCATGAGCCCATAGATGTATGGTTTTAGCTGGAATTTTGATTGTAAGTCTGCTCGATCAGGGCTGGTTCTCGGTTAATAAACAATAACAACAGACCATCTCAGAGTTTACAGCGTTGTCTTACAGCACGTATCTTCTCGCAACCGTAAAAACGAGGAAAAGAAACATATCATCACTCTTCGTAATTTTCTATGTAACACAAACGAATGTCTTTCCTGCACCCTTCCAATTGTTTCTCTCTTAAATTACTACTTTCCTCACCATTCCTTTTTTAATTCTTAGAACCTCATGTTGATGGGGATTCGCCCTCGCGTTTGTTATGCAGTGCACGTGTTCACACACTCAGGTGTTTGTGCGAGGTTATTTTAAAGCAGTTATACACCCACGCACCTTTCCAAGTTTCAGGTGTAATGTATACAGATCTTGGTTATCCAATATACTCTTGTGATTTCAAGGAGTTTTGGCAACTATTTCCTTACAAAATTTTAAAAGAAGAATCTAAACATTCGCATCGTCTCACCTTTTACTCTTCCTTTATTTTTTTTTACCCCCACAAAGTGGTATCTAAATTTCATCTTCTTCCCCAAACTATCTCCTTCTTCGCCAACATACTATTTGTGAAGTGCATTTATTCTTTGGTGTTTGTGTATGTAAGTATTCATACATGAGTAATCATATATATATATATATATATATATATATAAATAATTTTGTGTATTTGTATGTGTATACACACACACACACACACACACACACACACACACACACACACACATACATATGTAGAAATGCTTGTATGAGCATGGGCGTATGCACATACTCATGTAGATGTTTTCGCGTGTGTATGTATATATTTATATTTGTCAATTTTTGTACCTGTATAGAGACATAGTTACTTCCTGTTTGTTAATCATATATGTATATGTGTGTGTGTGTGAGTGTGTGTGTGAGGGTGTGAGTGTGTGTATATATTCATATATATATATATATATATACACGCACACACATACACCCACCCGTATTCTTCAACTTTGTTGCTGCTATTGCTTTTATTTGGGATTGACGTTCCAGCCGTGACCATTCTGTGTTGTTTTAAGGCATTAATGTATTCTACAACTACATTATTCAATGTGTCTATTCCCCCACCCCAACCTATGTTTTTCTTTCTCAACACTCTTATTCCTCCTCTCTCTCCTTTCTCTAACTTCTCCCACTCCCGCTATCTTCCTGTCTCTGATTCGTTTCGTATTCCTTTCCGCCATATTACTTCCACTTATTGACTTCTTCCATTCATTCTACGTAGAAATGCCTTCTACCGAAACCTTAGCTGTCTCTTCCCCTCAAAGAACACTAACATTGTTCGTTCTTTGAAATTCATATTAAGACTTGCCGTCTTGAAATTCTAAATCTGACATTTACTATCTTTGACACGTATTTCCTTATTTCCAATAGACTTCTTTTCTTACCGTTTTTATTAATACCGAGCCAATAAGGGTGAGGTCTATGTACCAACACTCTACCTGCCAGAAATACTTGGCGAAAGCTTTTTCAAATCACATCTTAAAGAAAAAAGGGCATATTCGATGACCCAGATTTATATGTACTATACCTGAAATCATGACTGTACTGTCATGTTTGGATGTCTGTGATAAGAGGTCTACCCAAGGACATAACTGGATCCAAACGACATAATTTGTGTAACAAAATTTTAAAATATTGTTTTTCTTTTTTAAATACACAGTTATCACTTTGCTGACCTTTATCATCATTTCACGTCTATCTATCAATCTGTCTGTCTGTCTGTCTGTCTGTCTGGCTCTTTAACTAGCTATCTATCTCTGTCTGTCAAGTCGTCTCTCTCTCTATTCATGTATGTGTGCATGTGTGTGTGTATACGTACATACATATAAACATACATACATACACACACACATATATCCTAACCCTAACCTTAATATATGCTCACACACACATATGCATACATACACTCACACACATACTCACACACACATATCTGCATATGCACACACACACATATGTATATATAAATATATGAATCTATATATACATATAACATATATAAAAGGTATTCTTATTTATCATATACACATTTTCAATGTACAACCCAACCAACGCATCAAAGACATTTTGAACCAGTCTAATAATGGCGACGATAATAGCCTGGTAGCGTTCTCACTTCCACATGGTGCTTACAGGAAAGACTTAATTAGAAACTACTACTTTGGAAATATTTAGAATATTTAGAATAAGTTCGGAGCTTGAGATATAACATCCACGATACCAAAAATCACATGGGAATCAGTAATGAAACGTAACTGAAAATTAACTCTGTAATTCATATTACTGATTAACTGCTAATAACGTTGATGTATTCATTCAGGTTATTTCGTCCGTAGAAAGGCTACATAATATAACCAAACAATGATGACCGCGCAATACAGCGTGGACATAAAGTAGGGTAGTATTTCGATTAAAAAATGTCTGTTTATAATACCTTTTGTGTACAGATTCTTACGTAAAATCACGTAAAATCTGCAGCGACCGTTCTTCTTCTTTTTTTTTTTGACTTAAATTAACTTTCAGAATGTGGTGCATAGATGTCTTTGAGAGACTGAATCTGTGTGCTGCTGCTGCTGCACAAAGAAATACCTATGAATTCTCATTAATAATTTGACCAGCAGAATTCATATAATCCTCTGAAATACTTGGACATTCATTTATGCACTTATTTCACCATGTACAGAATCAGTTTGTGTAAGTTTGTTTCCTAGTTTACATATCGTCTCATCTGCTAGTGCTACGTTTGTTGAACTTTCTGCATTGATGTCTTTGAGAGTTTGGAAGTCTGTGTGCTGCTGCTGCTGCCGATACCGCTGCATGAAGAGACATTCATGACTTTGCATTATTAATTTCACTCACAGCATCGACATCATCTTCTGACATACTTTAATCTCCACTTCTTTCAGCATGTACAAAAACAGTTCATCAAAATTTGTTCACTAAGTTTATATATCATCTTGTCTACTGGATCTACTTGATTGAATTTCTTCTCTAGACTTATTTCTGATTTTATTGTATGTCTTTCATTGAATTATCCAGATAACTGCTTGCAACGCACTCTTCTGTATTCCTTCTCAGTTTTTGCAAAAACATAGATTAAGCCTTCTCCAATCTATAAATGTATGCCAAGAATAGGCCCGATCAGTTGGCCCATGTTCGCCACTTTCATCCACCTTTCAACATGTTTACTAGAAAGCAACAGTTTTCACTGCATCTTCATATCCCTTTTCAAGTAAAACTGGAAACAGTTGATGAAGGCTTGACCAAAAAAGGTGTCTATGTTTAGCCCTTTCTTTCTCGTTCACTACATAACCTCTTTGCTAAAGCCACCAGACAGCTAAACACTGCCTGTTGTTCCCGGTCAAAGATTTTTATTAAAATAGGGTCTGACTTTATGTACAGCCTGTAGATTAAGTAGATGGGCTCGTCTATCTATATAAGTGTATGCAGACACATACACACACGTACACACACGTGCACTCGCGCACCTATTTACAGGTACATAGGGACATACATTATTGAAACATACTTTTCTGTATTCATCCTAAGGGGTTTACAAATGAAAAACATAAATTTAGACAATTTTTTTATTAAACCTGTACCTGACTTTATGTCCACTCTATATTATAATTTTTAGTCGTTTGCGACAAAGAGTATTTCAGTTGTTTGAACAACGGAAATACTCGTTGTATCGTAGTGCAAATGGCTGAGTATTCCGCAGGCATTTGTATCTATGAAACAATGTTTAGGTAGAATCAGCGTGACACAATATGTAATAAGACTGGCTCACCGAATTACGTTTAGTGACCCATCCGATACATCTCAACACAATCTCTGTCCACTCAGTTTTCATTTTTAAAAATTTAGAGCCAAAAATGGTACTTCTACGTGAACTCTCGAATTGTTAGAAACAGTAGTTAAATCTCAACTAGATCACATTCTTTCGTCTTAGCAAAAAGGTGAAACACACATTGGATAAGGGATTCGTATGCAGTATACCAGAAAAAAATAATCCAAAGTAAAAGCCTTGTTCAATTAGTTAACTCAATCGAGACTGATCATGATCTAGACTACTGCAACAGCTCACTAAGTTTGGGTCAATTCTAAGCTATGACAGTCGTGTCGTGTACTAGGGTCAAAACTGCAACTTCTTGATTGATAGACGAACTTCCTTAAGCATTCGATCGTGTTTGCATCTGATGATAGATATCCATTAGCAATTGCATCAACTCTATGCAACAGAGAGTGAACATCGCGTACAATAGCCGTTTTCATAACTAACCATTCATTACCAACTATGTTTATATTTACTGTTTCGGTACACAGACTTCTGAGACACAGAATTCTATAGGGTCAGAAGTTCCATCAGTCCAGCCTGTCCGAGATGCGCGTAGAGTGTCGCAATCGTTCTTTACTCATTGTTTTAATGTTCAAGCATTTCTGACTTGTCGACTTATGTCGAACAGTTCCTGTCACGCATAGGACGACTCTGGCTTAGATAGTCATGCTTCCTTCCTTTGACCGGGAACAGCAGGCAGTGTTTAGCTGTCTGGTGGCTTTAGCAAAGAGGTTGTGTAGTGAACGAGAAAGAAAGAGCTAAACATAGACATCTTTTTTGGTCAAGCCTTCATCAACTGTTTCCAGTTTTACTTGAAAAGGGATATGAAGATGCAGTGAAAACTGTTGCTTTCTAGTAAACATGTTGAAAGGTGGATGAAAGTGGCGAACACGGGCCAACTGATCGGGCCTAATCTAGGCATACATTTATCTTAATTCGCTTGTTGTTTTTATTCTTACATCTACCTTCTTTCGACCTATCGGTCTCAATATGTTTACCCTTATTTATTGTTTGCCGATTCTTCTTATTTTCTTACATTTGGTCTGGTTGCCACACATAATGCCTCGTAATATTATGCTTGATACCATACACCCACTACAAAATCCAGGCTCACAACACATAACTACATTGCAACACAACTACTTTTTCTCAACAAGCGCTGCTCTATTTTACATAATCTACTCTCAGGAAAAACATTCAAAGAAGTAGATCACATCTCCAAATGATATCTGGACAAACTTCTTCAAGGGATACCAAACAAGGCACCTATACCTGGATACATCTTAGTCAGCAACTCCCTACTTGGATGAGCCATGATACCATAAAATGATTAAAAAAATGATTCAACAGATTCTACAAGGCGATGCTATTAAGTTAGACATGGCCTGGACTAATATTGGCTGAAACATCCACATTTTATTAAAATTTTATGGCAATGACGTATCTAGAGAATAGTCTCTTACAGTTGGTAACAAAACAACTGTATTGTTAATGTCTGCAATTTTGGTTTTCCATAGACTACATTTGGTGTTAGCTGATGCTTCCTGTCTTTTGCTTAGAAAGTACATTGTAGGAATTTCTTGCTCCAAGATTGAAAGAAGTAATCTCAAAGCTGTAATGTTATATATATTTGTCGGTACTCTATACCAGGCATTTTAGTGTGACTGATTCCCTCTCTCCTTCTATCGTCATTTCGAGTTTCCATGTTCAACCATGTCAGTGAGCTGATTAATCTTTTGATTTTGTTGTTACGTTAGATAGAATCTTTCACTGTTCCTTGCAGAGAGAGAAAAAAGAGAGGGAGAGAGAGAGAGAGAGAGAGAGAAAGAGAGAGAGAGAGAGAGAGAGAGAGAGAGAGAGAGAGAGAGAGAGAGAGAGAGAGAGAGAGAGAGAGAGAGAGAGATCAATGTCTTTAATTCTCTTAACTTCACTAGCTACTCTAATAATTTGTGTGTTCACAAACTTGAACGAGGTTGTTATTGAACTACTTTTTTAAAATCCCTGCTGGAGAGGTTGATTGAATGTTACAGTCCGTATCTCATTTGATGTTAATACAGATTAAAAGCCTCTCCCGCGCCGCTTGCGAAGGAAGCATAGTTTATTTAAATCTTCATTGATGTTGGAATTTCCAGTAACACTGAGCAATTTCTGTATCTTTTTCTTATTTAATATGTTTACTTTTCCTTATATCTTATTCTCAATTACAGATGTACGTACACAAACACGTACAAAATATGCGTATATGCATACCTATATAAAGATATAAATAGTAGATAGATAGTTATAGATAGATATATGGATAAAAAGATATACACAAATGTGATCAGTTTAGAAGAGCAAATGTAAGTGTCGAAAGCACTGCAAAGAGACGACTATTACGCTTGACATAGGTTGGGAGTTTAGATGACCATATTTTTCTTGACATCCTAAAGGTATTCATTTCATGTCCTCTAATTGATAAAGGAGCTGCATACCCGAGATTCTAATCTCCAAATACTGCCTGTCCTCCTCTGAATATGTAGGTTCTATAGTTAAGAAATCCATATTTAGTTTTTTGCTATTGCCCAAGGGAAAGGCAATACACAGCCCAGTCTGGGAATCGAACTCACAACCTCAAGATTGTAAGCACGATGCTCAAACCATTGAGCTATGTGCCTTCACATATATAGTCTTAGATAAGGCTGATTGGTAAAGGGTAACGCATAAATTTCGTTTCTGTTAGTCAGGTTGGGTCACGGATGGATATTGTTGAACGGTTGCTGAACAGGAGGAAAACTGTCTCAGTAGATAAGGATAGACTCCCTTTCTTTTACATCTTCGAGTTATATGGATCTAAGTCACAAAGTGTTAATATAAATATCTAACTTTATGCGACATCTACTGAAAGATCTATCTATCTATCTATCTATCTATCTATCTATCTATCTATCTATCTATCTATCTATCTATCTATCTATCTTTTTAATCTCTCTCTCTTTCTCTATATATATGCATATATTTGTGTATATATATATGTATATAGAACTCTTCTTTTCAGACTGGAGCGAACACATGTTACAATGAAGTAGAGAAATTTGAAAAGACAACATGAAACCGGTTATTTCTCCAAATACAATGTTTATATACCAAAAAAATTTTATAACATTTTTCTGACATAATTTAAATATATACTTTAACCATGTAACACAAGCCTTCTGTAGTTTTTTCACTCTTATTATCTTTT
>NC_068990.1:18011070-18014680 GCF_001194135.2 Octopus bimaculoides
TATATATATATATATATATATATATATATATATGTGTGAGCGTGCGTGTGTGTATGTGTATCTAATCTATCTGACATATATTCATGCATATGTATATGCAAGTATATGCATCTTCATATCCATATATTAATCTATTTAACAACCAATATATATATCTGCATAATCTGAAGTCCTATCGCAATGACTATTATATTTTATAAACACGTTCAAGATGTAAGAAGATAAAAGCGAAATAATAGAAACATCCTCTTCCAGTGTCTACATTCCACCACTCCCGTCTATGAGTGAGAAACCCTTAATATTCATCTTGTGTAATATCATAAATGATAATAGAAAATATACAAAACATAGTTTCACTGTCTTAAGAGATACCGGAAATTGAATTTAATTGAGAACTTAATTAGAAGTTGTTCGTAAGCTAGGTGAAAGCATCACCGAATTGACGGCTGTCAAGTTTACAATACACAGGAAGTTAAGTTTATATCAATAGACTGAAAACTTAATCAAATTCTAGTCAAAGTAATCTTGTTATTACTTGTATCGTACGCTACAGCTGCCTAAGTAGTTAGGATGTTGGTCTTGCAACTCTAAGTTTCGACAAATGATTCGGTGTTTTCGATGCGCAGCTAGGTTTTTGCAATTTTGTGTTTGCAGTAGAGATAGCACATGATGAAGGAAAGTGAACAAATGCATGTGAGCAGTACTCGTTTCATTCATCCCAAGGTCAGGAAGAACTGTCCCCAAAGACACAAGACCAGGTCACAAAATACAATGACACCGCCATGGAAAGATGTGGATCCTGCATACACTACTCCCAAAAGGAAACAAAGTGTGGATGCAGTGCAGACAGCCGCTGCTGAACAGCGGTCTTTTTTGGAAATGGCACAGAAGGTCGTAAGGCAGTCGACTCGGCTCCATCAGACATTGAGTTTAAGGAACATGTACCAGCACTCAAGACCACCTCAAACAACAAAAGACCCAAAGTGAAAACCTCTGACACCTCTACATATGTCAGACTAATGACTACTACCAACACACTGTATGTTGCACCGGTATTCCTGTTGAACAAGGGCCTTGTAACGTCCCACCAACGCAAAACCCAATACCTGAGAGGCTTAATGACATGTAATCAAGTAATATGCATGGCACTTACAGAAACACATCTGAACGCCGAACTATTTGATGCTGAGATACGCATACCAAAATATTTTGCATTACGAACTGACAAGAGAGAAAGGACTCATGGCGGGAGTCCTTTCTCCGGGAGATGTCACGCCTGTAGTCCTGCTATCACATTCAAACTCAGTCTGTGACACTCTGGTGGTACACATTAAACAAATGAAAATGGTCATGTGTATTGCATACAGCTCATCACATAACGTAGTTCTGAGGGAGATTCAGTGTGACACAGAGTGTGACAAGGCTGGCTTTTTGAAATACAGGTACAACTTATTTTTGCGAACTGAGTGGACTGGAGCAACGTGAAATAAAGTGTCTTGCTCATATATTCTTGTCTGTCCTAGACAAACACTTTCCACTGACTCACAGATACAGGAAAATGTTTAATAGGCGTTCTGTGAAATTATCACATAGCTGCAGCTTAATATGAAGAGTATCATTACACGATGTCAACACCAAGAGCCTAAATCTAGTTGTAACTGTCGAGACATAGGATCCTGTCCACTTGACCAACGATGTATGATTAAATCTGTTATATATGAGGTAGAAGTTACTGCAATGCTAGAGGATAATACAACAGATAAGGAGACCTATATTGGATTATGTGAAGGAGAATTTAAAAATCGCTATGCCAATCATATAACCTTCTTGTGACATAAGAACAGAAGCAAAGCTACTATGTTGGCAAGCCACGTATGGAGTTTGAAATCTAACGCAACATCACGTGTGATTGAGTGGAAAATAATTGAAAAATCTACACCTTATGTTAATGGATTAAATAAATGTAAGCTATGTTTAGCTGAAAGAGCTCCTCACTACTGAACTCTAGGTCTGAAATTTTCAGCATTGTAAACATATGTCTAACTACATTTTGAAGAATTGGAAAATTCTGCTTATACCTGATTAACTTGTTGATATGTTTCCAGCCTTATAATTTAAGGTCTAAGGGAGTTAACTCTTTTACCATTTTTTTACCTTTTACTTTTTCGCTTTCCGTTTTTCAACCTTCCACGTTTTCTATATACTTCCTTCTCAACCTTTCGCGTTTCTTCTCTCATTCTACTTTAGTTCGTTATGATATGTGCTTTGTACCTGATGAATATGTTTGTGGGATTTCTCAACATATGAAACTAATAGTAGCACATAAAAACATGTATATCTATTAAATAATATTCATCTCTCATCAGATGGAGTACTATTTTTGTTGATCTTACCAACACGGAACAGTACATTATATGTATATATATATGTATTTATATATATATATATATAAATAGCTAGCTAGATGGAAGGATGGATGAATAGGTAGATAGACAGATAGACAGACAGACAGATAGTTAAATGGATAGATAGATATACAACATCGCGCTCACCGAGACAAAAATTACATATATTACCTTGTAAATAAAAGAAATGATTTTCCAATTCACCCCAAAAATGTTAAACTTATGCAAAAATATTCCGTAAATCGGTCAGGTAACTCCATCTATTTTGATGTTAAACAGGTACAATTCCCGTTGCCTTTCATCTTCTAATATATAATAAAATACAAATTCTCAGTGTCATGTTTTCAGCGTCAGAACATATGAAATGCCTTTAATGTAAAAATTCAGAAACTGCTCATAAGAGGCAGAATAAAAAACTGATTATGTTCAGTGTCATGACAGAGTGAAGAGAGTCTACTACGTATTATTTAACGTGTGTGTTTGTCTCTCATAATCGAAATTATTTTGAGACAATATTCTTTAATGCATGTTGAATAGTAATAATAGATACAAGTCTATATAACACACACACACACACACACACACACACACACACACACACACACACACACACACACACACACACACGTATGTATATATACATACACACACACATACACACGCACATTTATATATATGTTTATATTATACACTATGATAAACACGTATATTGTAAACGAACAAACATTATTTTATGTATAACATTGCCCACCTGCCTGATGTATGGCTTATACTGCTCTACTTACATATATACAAACACATACATCCGTGTCAATATATGTGTGTATGTTTTTGTGCATGCATAAAGAAATATGTATTTATACATTTATATATGCATATATATATGTATATCTATACTATATATAAAACAGAGATGTGTGTGTAATCGCTTTTCACGTGAAATCGACTTCACCAAATGCTTCCATACTTGTAATGCATGAATAATTTGACCTCGGATAAATCTTAGGCTCTTCATTTGATTTTTTTAATTAAAAATAAATAATATTGCTTTATATTTAAGATTCACTTCTTTAAAAAGGTTCCTCAATGTCAACTTCCGGTATTGACGTAACAACCGCAAAAACCTTCACTTTCTATTTTGTGTGTTCGTGTGTGTGTTCGTGTGTATGAGAGAGAGAGAGAGAGAGAGAGAGAGTAAATACTAC
>NC_068990.1:18015542-18016135 GCF_001194135.2 Octopus bimaculoides
GTGTAGTGGGTGCTTTTACGTGTCACCCGCACGAAGGCCAGTCAGGCGGTACTGGCAAGGGCCACGCTCGAAATGGTGTATTTTATGTGCCACCCGCACACGAGCCAGTCCAGGGGCACTGGCAACGATCCCCATTTTAATTTTCGTAAAAGTTTCCAAGTACCAATGAGGCTTTTTGGCACACCTTCAATTTTCCCAATTCATGAGAGGCGCCCAGCCATCATTCATCTGAGAGTCCATCTACAGAATGTCCTTAAATTTCTATACAGCATATTTTGCCTTTTTTTCTTCAAGTATATAAGCAACAATTTCATTCCCGAGCAACGCCGGGTGCCTCTGCTAGTACATGTATATATGTATATACATACGCACATGCACATATATACAAATACACATATATAGACACGCGTGTATGTGTTTGCATATATGTAAATACAACTGTATAAACAATGCATCATGTGCATCAACAATGTTCTATATGAAATATTTTTTCGTTTACAATATAGGTGTTTATAATTTTGTGATATATATATACATACACACACACACACACACACACACACACACACACACACACACACACACACATATAT
>NC_068990.1:18018382-18021656 GCF_001194135.2 Octopus bimaculoides
CAAACTGCTTATCAGGAAAACGAACCTCAAGTTTTTCTTTTTTTTTTAAAGTACTTACAGTTTGGACATCTTGTTTTGTAATTTATTTTTATTTTAAAGTTGAAAAAAAACAAAACAAAAAAACCCAGCAAAAACAAAAAAAGTACAAAATAAAAACCCAGACACTAAGAAACTACCTATAGAAGAAAGCCAAAATAATAATAATAATAATAATAATAATAATAATAATAATAATAATAATAATAAGGATAAGGATAACAAAAGTGGAAATGTTTTACTTATAATGATGTTAGTGATGATAATGTTTAACAAGGGGGAGTGGTTGAGGATGAGGTATCTGCATAAAACTCAACTCTACAAGGTATACCACACTTAAATGGAATTAATTAAATAACAACAACAACGATAATATCATAATCGTCATGATCGACAACAACAACGTTATTAATAAATATATTTATTTGTTGTTTACTTTATTTATTGTTAAAAGAGGGCAACACGAATACTTCATTGAAAGCTGCTATGTTACATTGTGAAAATTATGCGTGCAGTGTAAACGCAATAAACAACAACAACAACAACAGCAGTAGCAGCAGCAATCGTAGAAGAGTGGATTAGTGCAAGAAGCACAACAACATATAACCAAGAAAAAAAATAGCAACATTGTCATCCTCGTTATTACCATCTTCACTAAGGAAATTATTAACAAAAATCATAATAAAAAATAGACTGCCAAAATAACAACAGCAACAATATCAATAACAAAAAACAACACAAACCATGAAGCGGATATACCCCATTTACTGTGCTCGTAAGGTAAGTGTCATTGATTTTTGATCGATTTTTTAAAAAATATGATTTTCGATATTAGTGGGTGGAGGCGATTGATATCCCTTATTTGTT
Source organism: Octopus bimaculoides (assembly GCF_001194135.2). Taxonomy (NCBI): domain Eukaryota; kingdom Metazoa; phylum Mollusca; class Cephalopoda; order Octopoda; family Octopodidae; genus Octopus; species Octopus bimaculoides. The sequence continues at coordinate 18,019,286 of NC_068990.1, forward strand.
GTGATTCCACCAAATTCTGGCCGTTTTCAAGGCGAAAAAATTATTAGTTTTTTGAAGGCGAGTAGAGGTGGTGTGCGAACGATCAGAGTTGTTTGTAGGGTACGGAGCAGAATGTAAGATTCAGAAGTTACCGCACCAATCTTTTTCTTACCCGCGGTCAAAAAAGATAGGAACCTTAGAAACCTCCGAGTTAGAAATAATTCTTACCGTATCTAAAATGTCGAGGAAAATAGATTCTGTTTTCTTTTAAGGGATGTAATAAGTTAACTGCCACCAACAACAACGGAAGCACCCAGTCTTCGAAGATGCGCAGAAGTGGTACTATTGGTGATTGGTTTATCCAAGGGTGAGGGATCGAATCCATTGATATTTCTTATTTGCAGTGATTTCGTCAAATTCTGGAAGAGAAAGAGAGAAACATTCTTATCAGATTTAAACTGGCGGAAAAATAAACTATTTTCTTTTAAAGAAGGAATATAGCAACCAATCAACTACTGCATCATTATCATCGTCACCGCCACCAACGCCATCGCCACCATCACGATAGCGACGATGACGACGACATCGACGACGACGACGACGACGACCATCACCACCACCAGAACACCACTATCGGAAATGCCCGGTATTCGAATTGCGTAGAAACGATACCATTGAGTGAGTTGCTTATCCAAAATATGATTATTGCTCGGTGAAGATAATCGTATTCACAATGATAATAAATAGCCTGATATTATAATTTTTGTCCATGCCACCTCAAATGGCTGACGAATGCATCAAAACATCATACAACCCATAAACATACAAGTTACTAAAATCAAATCGTCCAGAGATCGAGTTTGTGTTCCTCATACTTCCGGCAGAGGGCGTAGTATCATGAAATCTGGCTGTTGTTCATGTTGTTGTTGTTGCTGCTGCTGCTGTTGCTGCTCTTACTGTTTTTGTTGTTGCCATGGCAGCAGTTATTGCTGTAGCTGTTGTCATATCCAGGTCGGCTTTCAACTCATGTCCACAACATCCCCATTTTAGAAACAGTATATCTGGGACTTCAGTATTCTAAGCGTCATTATAAAGGCGACTGTGGCTGTTATTTGTCGGTAAATAGATTGTTATTTCTAGCTGCAGGTCAAACGACCCTATTCGATTGTTATAGATTCAGGTCGGGTTCGAACTACCAGAGCTATAAAAGCGTTCCAGCCGTTACCACCTTGTCTTTTAATTAGGAATGCAAATGATCTTAATTGAAGGGAATTGGAGTACTATTTCTAGCAAATCAAGCGACTGTGTGAACGATTTCTTACTTGTCCAAACGGGAACTAGTCATATACTGTGGTGGTAAAAGAGAAAGAGACTTAATCCAGACTAGTAGAACTATCCGATTATTGGTGAGAAGTGAGCGTAAAAAGTGCGGCAGGAAGGAAGAGGCTAGTTTGAGATTATGTGAGACTTGACAGAAGTAGAAATTACATAGAGAACCATTCAGAATGCTTTATAATGATATCATGATATATATATATAATTAAGAAAGAGAGAAACAAATTTCGACTGAAGAGACTACCAGAAAGGTCCAACAGTCAGGAAGGCGTGCCAGTAGGGGTTGTGGATCGCCTACATGTCGAGACTATGAAGTCCTGATTATCCACTGCAGCAGTTCCTGTCTTCAGCCGTAACGATTTTCTGTGCCATGGGTCAAGTTTCCTTCTGCTGAGACAGTGGGATTGTCGCTGTGTAACGGCAGTCCCACTTAAAGTAACTTCACGTACAGGTGTCTCACCTTTCCAACTGTACTAATGACTGTCATTGTGACAACTGTGGGCGCCTGTGTGCTTCCAGCTCTTGACTGCGGAGTTACATCTGCTCTTATTGCTGAGAACATAGACTTTGTCATTGTCGGACACCGACAGACTACCAACTAAATACGCTGTATTGCGCAGTGTATAATGCAGACACATGTATCAGGCGCACTGTTAATTAGAAGAGAAAGTTTTCTGCGAAAACTAGAATCCCAAAATATTAAAGCTAGACGTATGAAATCATTTATCTCCTCTTGACAGGAACAATGTCACCACAAATTAGGAAAACGTGTTTATATGTATGTGTACTTATATATATATATATATATATACACACATATGTATATGCATGTATATATACAAGTTTTTGCACAATTTCATCAATCAAATTCGATTCACTGGTCAAAGAGTCAATACAATGCCACAGCAGAAGACACTGTTTCCAACTGCCACTCTGTAGGATCGAACTATGATCGTAGTATTGTATGACAAACATACCTCTTATTTCTCTTGCTCACTTTCTCCTGCACCATATATATATATATATATATATATATATATATATATATATATATATA
>NC_068990.1:18022974-18023894 GCF_001194135.2 Octopus bimaculoides
ACACACACACACACACACATATGCACGCACGCACGCATGCACACGCACACACGCACATACACAATACACACACAATCATACACATATATACACTGCCTGTCTGTCTGTACCTCACGCACACATGTTAGTGAAGAAAGCGCTAATTAAGTTTGTATGTGGAAAAGCTTTTGAGATTTTTGAACGTATATGTCGTATGTAATATGTATGTGTGTTGGGGAGAGAAAGATGAAATGTCAGAAAAAATTGATACACCTCTCGTGTATTAGGTTTAGGGATGAAGCGAAGAAACGGAGGAGGTGAAAAAATTATATCAAGGAGGAAACATGAAAGGTAAAACGAGAGAAAATTGAAGAAGTCTAATATTGATATATTATATGAAGCATCACCATGCATGCTAACTTATACATTAAATATGAAAAATCGATGTGTAACTGTCCAGTATACAAACGCACATACATACATGCATACATACATACATAATACATACATACACACATACACACTTACACACAGACACACACACACGCATACACACATATGTATGCGTAAATATCGGACAAAGAGAATGAATGTTCAACACAGCATTGGTAGATAAAGTTTCTCTATTTCTGCCTAAAGGCTACCATTAGTTTTATGTTAAGGAAGTATTCAACAATTTTCAAGCCTATCACACGGAACATCGGTTTCAGACATTAGACTGAATGATCGGCCATTGTACTTATTTTTTTAAAGTATGGTACTTATTCTATTGGTCTCTTATGCCGAACCGCTAAGTTACGGAACGTAAACACACTAACACTGGATGTCAAGTGGTGGTGCGGGACACACACATACATATGTATATTCATATATATATGTATGTACATACACACATATGCATATTCATATATATATAATATATATATATATATATATATATA
>NC_068990.1:18023904-18025930 GCF_001194135.2 Octopus bimaculoides
TCAAGTGGTGGTGCGGGACACACACATACATATGTATATTCATATATATATGTATGTACACACACACACACACATTTCTAAATTGACTCAAATCAAAACTGTGTGAAGGTAAGACGATGAACGCAGAGTACTGTGTAAATCGAGGGACAACGTACACACACACACACACACACACATATACACAATGTATATACGCATAAACACATATTTGCTTGAGGAAGATGTGACCATACCTAAGTATGTGTGTGTGTGTGTGTGAACACACAGACTCAGACATACATACACACATACAAATATATACGTGCATACACACACATACTTATACACTCATACACACACACATATATATATATACATGCACACACACGTGTGAGTGTGTGTGTGTGTATAAGGGGTACCGAATAGTAATGCCATATTTTCAAGCAAATAATCTGACATTAGATCACAAATTGTTTACAAGCCAATAAAAGGTGTCCTTGCAATCAACTAAACAGTATAGAGTTAATGACCAACCATTAATGTGGCTGCACGCTGTGTGTATATGCTCTAGCTGATAGCTAGACAAAAACTTTCGTGTACTACATTTATGAAATTGCATGTTTGATGAGTTTCGTAAGGTTAACAACGCAACATATGCAAAGGAAAACACACGTACTGTATATCTTGATGACGTGAATATTTGGAATGCCAAAGATAGTTTAACAAATTAAAAAATAGTGATTTCGGTCTTTTAGATGGATATCAGTCAGGAAGACCAATTGTTCTCAATAATCATGCAGTTAAAGGAGCAATTGTAGGCAATCCTATCCCTGAGGTTTAATAAACCACAAAAGTAATCGCTATCACCAAATGAAAATTCAGCTGCAACACTCCAAACAGATCCGCATCCGAAAATTTTTGCTGTGCGTTTCGTGGAATACAGTAGATATTGTTCCCCTCGATTTATTGAAACAAAAGAAAAAATATATCACCGCAGAACCTAATTGTCCACAACTTGAACGCGTCAAGCAAGTTTTACTCAAAAAACAAAACAAAACAAAACAAAAAAAATGAACAAAAATATAGCTGTTATCAACAGAAAGGGGTCATCTTGCAACATAATGGTTTCAAAGTTTGAAACAAAGCCAACAATCTTAGGGGAGGGGCAAGTCGGTTACATCGACTCCAGTATTCAACTGCTATTTATTTTATCGATCTCAAAGGGATGAAAAGCAAAGTCGACGTCGGCAGAATTTGAACTCAGAACGTCAAGACGGACGAAATGTCGCTAAGTGTTTTGTCTGGTGTGCTGCCTGCTCGCCGCCTTACCCTGCAACATTATAATGCAACTGTATATTCACCGAAGATAACCAAGAAAACATAATTCATCTGACTGAGAAGCTCTGCTTCACTCTCCCTACTTACCAGGCTTACCAGACCCAACACCATCAGATTTTCACTTATTGGGATTTCTTGAACACCTTACCAATGGAAAATCATTCAAAGGCAGGGATGATGTTGAAACAGTACTCCAAACATTTCTATATCCTAAAGAATCTGATTTGTATTTTTGTCCGAGTAATCAGAAAATTGGTTTTAAAGAGGGAAGATTTTATTTTTAACGCTGGCGATTATATTTCCAGTGAGTAAATATATTTCCAATATGTTTTATGTTGCTTTGAACTCATTATATGATATTGGACATTACTTTCCGGTAATCATTATATATATATATATATATATGTTAGGGACGACCGTGCGAACTCATAAAAGGAGAAATGGTGACGAATGGAAAAAACAGGACTCCTTTTATTTAAACGCGTCACACGGTCGAACATACAAATATATATATCAATGGATGATATACATGATATGTTATACGACGATAACATAGATGACCAGCAATGAAAGACCACAACCGTATAAGATGAATAACAGATATATTTATTGTAGCGTTAAAGATGTATGTCTGTGTGAGAGTGTGAATGCGACATATAAGAACATAATCAAAGACAGGCCGTCATACAAAGAAAAGTGTGTATGTGAG
>NC_068990.1:18026573-18029310 GCF_001194135.2 Octopus bimaculoides
CAAAGAGAAACTGGACCGAGACAAATTTGTGGGGTATGAGTTGATCTATATATAGCGTTAAGAGGGCTCCAAATGCCTTTAGAATTTTACTCTATCACGTGACCTTATTAGGGGCCGTGATTGGTCAGTTTGCGTTCTGGCGGGAACGGTTCGAAGAAGTTGCCGATTCGAATAATGATCAGTCACGTGATGGACAAGGAATGGGTTCTCTACTACGCTCGCATTTATTTATATTTAAATGAGAAGATTGTATGTAATGGCGATAGTAGTTTGTATCTAATGGCGGGAGGTAGTTTCACTACATATATATATATGTGTGTATGTATGTATGTATATTTGTATACACAAACACAAACATATGTAAATGTATATATATATATATTTATATATAGGCATACATACATTCAGGCACACACACACACACACACACACACACACACACACACATACACGTATATTCAGTTGCGCAAGCACAGTACACACACAGACCCACACATTATATAATTCCACAATCCTTCCAAAACTGTTCCGGTTTCAGAGTGGTTGGCACGTGTGGTTGTAATACGCACGACGTCATATATGATGTGTTATCAGCCTTTTAGTCTCAGCCCAAACATAGCTCTGACTAGAGATGAATGAAAATGAATATTAGCAATCGATTAAATATAATTGTTTTCCCACCGCATATAATTCTACTTTAGCTTTTAATGCTTCATATGTTAATTGTTCTGACACCCACTAATACTATCTTATGATGAGGATTTCATTTAGCCAATGAATATGATATCTTGGCCATAGAAATCTTGTGTAGGATCTGTTGCTATTGTTGGTGTTGTTGTTATAGTTACTGTTGTAGTTTAGCCTCAGGTCAGCGTCTATCGAACTCGCCTTCCATCAAAAGGCTACCAACTGTTGCTACTCTCCCAGTTTTTAAAATTATATCCAAGTCTGCTCTATGCAATGTTGTCCTTTAGTTTATTTTAAGAACATATTGAGATTGCAGGAGGTTTGGCTGCTATTTTTGGCCATTGCTGCCATGTCTTTTTATGTATATAAAACTATTCAATTCAAGGAGTCCTTTATTTTATTTTAAGGTTACGGGAGATTTGGTTGCAATTTCTGCGACCTGGTCAGTGACACAGTTCCACAGCGGAACTGTGTCAGGTACCAAGTCACAGACAGTGTGACTTAGTTGCACAAATGACAATTTTGACTCCAAATAATGTGTTTTGAATGGCTAAAATGTCTCTTTCATGCTGTAATTGCTTTAGTAAAAGATAGATATACAATTTTATTGTTTCATCGATGTCATTGCTTAACGAGTGGATCTGTTATCAAAAGTATTCTATCCCACTTTTTAGAGGCATTTAACACTATTTTATTGAATATGTCATTTCCTTTATGTTTTAAAGATGTGACTTGAGGGAAATGTAGCTGTTCTAGCAGACCATGCATACACGAAGAGCAATTTAAAAAAAATCATTTTTGCGATTCTCGACCGTCTAAGACAGTGGCTATCAACTGGGGTTCATATGACCCTTGGGGGTCCACATAAGATTTTGTTGTTAAAATTTATGTGCGATAAATTGGTTAGGCTTCTGTATTATACAAAAAATATTTTAACTAATTTTTATTCAATTCTTTATAACGTTTAATTATAAAAATATAAGATTAAAAAAAATTGAATGGCTGTGAGGGTCCATCAAAGGAGTCCACAGGAAAAAAGTGGTTGAGAACTACTGGTTTAAGAGATTAACATATCTACTCATTCTTAATACCTTCTGGTAGATTCGAACGTGGATAGCTGATCGCTGTTGTTTTTCATCAGAGAACGCCTCCTCCTTTTAAACAATAAGTGTTCATAACACTAAGCCTCGCCTTCTGTCTTGCTGGTAAGGAATGATGACGGTAATTCTCAGTCACTATACGCACTGAATCTTTAAAACTTCCTTCATAAGATTTGCCATGTAACTAGTTAAAAGAAATCAATAAATTTTATTTTTTAATAACGCTATAAACCGCTTTTAACATTTTATTAATGTGCCAAAATAGTTTCGAAAAGTAATTAAATGTCATTAACCATAAAAACAACAGTAATAATTAAAATAAAATTGATTAATAATTAAAATAATTAACTCAAAAAAATACAAAACACGATAACAAAACTTAAAAAGGAAAAACCCAGAATGTACAGTTGAAAGAGGCCATTTACACTTAAAAAGAATTTAATTGATTACGTAAATATACTTTCACTTCTTTGCGGGGGCTGGGATCGATCTCTCAAAACTCTGGGGTGTAGCATATGGCTGAGACGACAATAAATTATCATACTTCAGGTTAATCTTCCTCTACTTATACTGACACAAGCCCGGGTACATGGTGGTATGACATTTCAAGAATCTACAAGAAGCCTCTACGTGATTACTCGATTTGTTAGATATAGCAACTAAATCTTCAGCAAATCACACTCTAACTTCTTTAAAAGGTGAGACTGGGTAAAGCGGTGTTCATGGCGGGAATATCTTTGATGATGGTTCTTCAGGCAAAATCGAACCCACATATTAACGCTTACACGTCGCTTAAAATTTTCGCTTCAAATCGGAGAATATATATTTTATGATATATTATTATACGGTTATTATTATACTATGAGTCTTCTATAGTAGCTTTATACACACACACACACACACACACACACACATACACACACACACACACACACACACACACACACACA
>NC_068990.1:18029783-18032068 GCF_001194135.2 Octopus bimaculoides
TATATATATATATGCAGAGAGAGAAAGAGAGAGAGAGAGAGAGAGAGAGAGTGTGTGTGTGTGTGTGTGTGTGTATGTGAGATGGGGATGGGGTACGTCTGTGTCTGTGTTTGTCCCTGCTACCACTCGAGAGATTGAGTACCAGGCTTAAATGTATGTACTGGCAACGATCTGTTTGATTTAAACTCTTCAAGGTGATTCACCAGCATGGCTGCAGTCCAATGACTGGGACAATTTCAAAAAATAATATATATATATATATATATATATTTGTATCTCTAGGTTGTCCTTATTCCTGCTGTTGTTTAGCCACAGACCAATCTTGACAGAGCAGACTTATTATCAAATGCGTTTCAGCCACGACCATACGCCACGTTTATCATACATAGTGGTTTATAACTATATTAAGAAGGATAGTCTTCCCTGTTGTGAGGTTGTTCTCTTTTAACCCTAGGTAAATGTCAACTCAGAACAAGCAAATCTATGATCTAAGACATTCCAAGCGTGATCCTACAATTTTATTTTCCATCCACGGTATATCTAGAGCTACATTGTCCAATGCGCTTAGTTTCCCCTTCTTTTAAGACAGTAGATAAAGATTAAAAATAAATAAGACTGGTATTTCTGGTGAGCCTGGCGACATCTTATTTCGATCATAGGCTTATCTCTGTCGCTTATTTTGGAGTAGATGGATCCTTTGACACCTCATTCTAGAAGCAGCGTTAGAGAGAATATGTCATCTTTAAAATTATCTATTCAGGTAGTTATGCAATATAAACTAATTAATTGGATTAGATGTCAGCATAACATTATTAATCAGCCCAAATGATTTACTGAAGCTAGTAAATCTATGGGCTCTAAATGACTATAGGATATATATTTATCTCTGTGGAGAGAAGAGGTATATACGTGGTTTCTGAATAGAATGCTACAAGGTTAGAAACCAAGCCAGGTCAAGTAAATACAATTTCCTTGTCCCTCAACAAAACGCCTCCATGTATTTGTTTACATTTTTCCTAAGTATTTCAGTATCGGTGTATAAAAAAAAAAAAAAAATTGTGTCTTAACGTTAAGAGAGTTTTTTTTCTTTTAAATATTACTTTGAAATGTAAGGCGGTGAGCAGGTAGAATCGTTAGCAAGCCGGGCAAATTCTGTCGAGGTCCACTTTGCCTTTCGTCCTTTCGGGGCCTATAAAATAAGTACCAGGTGAGTTCTGGGGGTCAATATAATCGACTTACCCACATCCTCTAAATTGCTGGCCTTGTGCCAAAATTTGAAACCAGTATTACTTTGGAATGTAAGGCGGCGAGCTGGCAGGATCGTTAGCACGTTGGACCAAATGCATAACTGTGTTCTACCGGTTTTACGTTTTAAGTTCCAATCCCTCTGAGATCGACAATAGCTTTCATCCTTTCGAGGACGTTAAAACAAGTATCGCTTGATCGCTGGGGTTGTTTTAATCGACTTCCCCCAGCCCTCAAAATTGCTGGCCTTGCTTCAAAATTAGAAAGAATATTGCTTTGATATGTACAATAAGGTATACTTTGATAAACAATCCAATGTTTTGTGTTAGCCATCGCTGTGTAATTAATTAAAGTGTAATTAAACAAATTAAAGTAATGTGTGATTAAACAAATTTAGATTATGAGAAACAAAAGTCTTTTTAAAGTCTCGGCAGATGTAAACAGAATATTTGTGTGTGTGTGTTTGAGTGTGTGTGACACAAAGACAAGGAGAGAGGGATAGAGAAAAACAGCGAGAGAATGAGTGAGACAAAGAAATAGAGAAAGAGAGACAGAGAGTGAGTGAAATAGAGATAGAGAGAGAGAGGGTGTTTGTGTTTTCCTTTCATGAAGACAGCTGGTTCCGAGTAGAGGGAGATTTCGCTGTATATTTTAGCATGTCTAGCAACTACTTACGGGGTCGTCTCTCTGTTATTAAGTAAGCTGTCGACTTTCTATTTTGTGTTTTGTCAAAGCCATATGACAACGGCACAATACTTCGGAAAATCATTTTATAAATAAACAACTTCAAACCCACCTTGAATCTAAATCGAAAATGATTATTGAAAATGAAAACAAACAACAAAAGACAAATAAATACTAAATAATAGATGGGAAAAATACAAAGGAAAAATATATTTACAGCATATGTTTTTGATTGACCGTTGGCTTATACACACACATATGTGTGTGTTTGTGTGTGTATGTGTGTATGTGTTTGTATGTTTGTATGTATGTATGTATGTATGTATGTATGTATATATATATATATGTATGTATGT
>NC_068990.1:18034580-18036683 GCF_001194135.2 Octopus bimaculoides
TCTATCTATCTATCTGTCTTGTTGTCTGTCTGTCTGTCTGTCTGTCTATATACATGTACACACAAAAACACACACACATACACACACACATATATAAAATAATAGATATATATAAATATACATACATGCATACACACACACATACACACACACATATATAAAATAATGGATATATATATAAATATACATGCATGCATACACACATACACACACACATATAAAACTTATAGGGTACACTAGTCCACAGGGGATTACAATCCCAGAGCCTAAATCTGTGCGGGACCTAGGTATCGACATGAGTGATGATACTCCTTTTCAAGTGCACATTACCAGGATGGAGACGAAGTGCAGACGACTGGCTGGCTGGATCCTGAAAATGTTCAGAATCAGAGAGAAGGAAACCATGGTCCTCTGGAGGACATTCATCCTCAGTTGTCTGGATTATTACTGCCAGCTATGGTCACCGCTCCGTGTAAAATTTACAGCGGACTTTTAAGCAATCCAGCGAAGCTTCACAAAGAAGATCGTCTCATTGCAACAGCTCAGGTTCTGGGATAGGCTGAAAGAGCTAAGCCTTTACTCCTTGGCGCAAAGGCGGGAGAGATATGCAGTAATATACATCTGGAAGTTCCTGGAAAAGATTGTGCCAAATTTTGGCATTGAATGCTACACAAATGCCAGAACGGGTCGCCACTGCACAGTGCCAAAGATTCCAGAAATACAATCGCGCTTCAGGACCAGTTACTGCAACAGCCTGGGTTTCAGAGGCCCACAGCATTTTAATATTCTTCCAAAGAGCCTGAAGGGCCTACACAAAGTGAATGTAGGTATTTCCAAATCAAAACTGGATTTCTTTCTGTCGAGTGTCCCAGATGAACCTACCTCACGGAGGGAGTTGCAGATGAGGGTAGCGACATCAAACTCCCTTATTCACCAAATACCAGATATTAGAGGAGGCTCTTAATAATAACAGTGTAGCAAAACGGTGGTGCCCTCAGCATGGCCGCAGTTTTGAGCTGAATCTGAATAAATATATAATTAATCTGCACATCCTCTGATAACTCACGGATGGTGATTCGGCGATTTTCCCCTCACAGCTACACACGGGTTTCCCAGAACGTTCGTCAATTTCGATATTTTTTGGCCTCTCTGGAAACGTATGAACCACTGGGATACTTGTGTGTGGCTCATACACTTTCTGCAACTTTGTCATGGTGAATACGACGATCACACGCTATACACGTTCGTTCCAAGCACTGTTGTAAACAGCAGAAGTGAACTAGAACGTTAAAACTTAGTGCGCATGCGTAGCAGAGTTGAAGGTCAATCTTTGCCAAGTGGCTTCACTGTGTGCTTTAGCTTCGTTACTATGGCAGCTGTCCGGATACTTATTGATCATTCCTCTTATATATATATATATATATATATATATATATATATATATACATACATACACACACACACGCATATATATATATTTGTGTGTGTGTGTGTGTATGTGTGTGTGTATACTGGAGTGTTGCCTGTCATATCGCCAGTAACTTTGGTATACTTTTACCTCTGTGACTAATATCAGGAAATATTGCACACATAATTAAACTTTTATCAAATTTCTTGGCGCATTCGCAAAATGATGAAATGGATACAAATTTTCAAAAGAAAAATATTTATGACCTTAAAATAAAATTAAATAAAACAATTTTCTCGTGTGTATATTTGTAATAAATACATGATATTAGTTTTTAAAATTTTATCAACATAATCGCAGTCTGCTGTACCGAAATGTGATATCTGCAAAATTTCATTTTAAAAAATGTGTATTTTCCAGAAAGTCACGACTTTCTTCTTGCACCTCTTATATGAACTCTCTTTCACTCTCTCTATCTATCTAACTATCTATCTATCTGTTTATCATTAATAATGATAGAAGCAATATTAATACTAAATGGCAATCTTGATTTCCAACCTACCGTTGAGGTTGTGTTAGGACACAAAATACTTATTTCCTTTGAGAAGATCCCACATAAGGTCTCGGGGTTCATAAAAGCACTCATTATATCGTTGTTCTATTTCTTGTAATATATATACATACATACATACATA
>NC_068990.1:18039207-18042275 GCF_001194135.2 Octopus bimaculoides
CATATAATGTTATATAATATTTTATTAAATATATATATATATATATATATATATATATATATATATTATAACGTACATGCACACACCACACACACGCGCAAAACTCGTCACATATATGTCTGATGCACAACCATTTCCAGGAAACTATAAGCTCCGACTTGTCTATAATAATAAATTTCTGTTACGGTGGGTATATTAAGTGACCTCTTCAAAGTTACTCAAATCTTCGAGGTGGATTTACATTGATACGTAACTTGTTTTGTGAAATTATGTATCTGTTCAAAACAGTTGCCTACATCAAGACGTCAACTTATAGAGACAGCCAAGAAGATAATGTTTTTTTCATAAAGCTACTAACATATTCTTTTCCTCTCTTTGTGAAGACGCGACTAATACCTCTTAACACTACATTCATGCGTACATACATACATACATACATACATACATACATGCATACATACATACATACATACATACATACATACATACATACATACATACATAGGCCACAACTTTTTATTGTAATCATGTAATATCGATCTGATTTGTTGTTTTATAAAGTATAAAGTATCTAAACTACAATTCAGTTTTAACCCATTTTATTTATTGTACAATATATCCTGTTTAGAAGATTTGTGACCAATGAAATACTTCGGTAGATTATCAGTCAAAACGAAGTAAAATAAAAAAAATATATCAATAAAAACAATAAGTAACGAGAAGAAATATGTATCAGACATTTTGATAGTGGAAGCGTTTTTCATTTACGTCTAAAAAGTATATGTTCAAAAAAATTTTAACAATAAATTTTCATTTGAGGTGTTTTATCGATTTTTTCCACTCTCAAGGTAATGTTAAACAGACGTGTAGTAAATGAATTACTCTCGCTATCTCTATCGCTTATACATACATATATACATACATACATACATACATACATACATACATGCATACATACATACATACATACATACATACATGCATACATACATACATACATACATACATACATACATACATACATGCATACATACATACATGCATACATACATGCATACATACATACATACATACATACATACATACATACATACATACAGATACAGAAATGATACACACAGAAATATGTACAGCAATGTATACATGTGTGTATTTATTTTATATATCTATTGTCTTTATTAGCTATGTATGTTGATACGTACCTCCGAGGAAAACTAAATGTAATTAGCTGTGGAGGTATATTAACATCTGTGTGGAGACATTTGCAAATTTTATTTCATATATGTATATATATATGTGTGCGTGTGTGTGTGTTTATGTATATATATATGTGTGTGTGTGTGTGTGTGTGTGTGTGTGTGTGTGTGTATGTATAATTTTGCTATGTGGATTCATAGGAATCAAGGCATTTCAACTGTTATCGTACTTCGCCAAAATTGGCTAAGTACGATAACATAGAGCTCACTGTGAAATAGAAAATATTGAATACGTCAAGTGTTGGTAGGGCATGCAAGTACTTAAACCCAATTGAAATCAGAGATCTGACTCAATGGTGGGTCCATGGTGTGTCGTAGGTATAAAAAGTAAACACAGATGGTGTTTAAAACTTACGAAAGACGTTTCGGTAGAACATTATTTATTTAAGGTCGTCATAAAAGATTATATCATAATATATAATTCACTAACATCAGGTAAAATTTTTAACAGGTAAGATTTTAAACATCGATCCGGACATAGCCAGCACTCGCTGGACTAGTGACTCATTTAAGTTTTACATTCGAATATATAGGATAATTTGAGGGTGTCCCTTAAAACAGACACGTTAGAAAGAGAGACTTCATATAAGTATACAATCTAAATTCACCTAACTAAATTAGTTTCTGGTTTAACAATGACACCGAATAATCTCTGAATCAATAGAAATAGCATTGTCGGGAGTTGTAATTAAAAAGTCATGAAAAACTTAGAAGATATATTCTCAGTCGAAGGAGACACTAATTTCATTGGTGCTCTTATAGGAGAATGGATTATATTACTGATCACTAACGTATATGTGTTTGTAGAGTAGCATGCAGTCGGAGATGACTTGAACTTAGATCTGTCATGAGGCCGGAGTTTAACCATTTCTCTATGGCGTATAAATGACTAAGACTACAACCCCGCCCCTGAACAGGATGACAGTCCGTCGCAGAGCTAATTTCACAGCTATTGCTGTAACTCATTCCTAGCTGAGTAGAGAGGAGTAACGAGAAATGAAGTGTTTGCTCAAGAACAAAACGTACTACCCAATCCAGGAATCGAAACTACAATCGTAAGATCGTGAGCGCAACACCCTAACCACTAGGCTTCTCGCAGAAAGAAATTTGTATTTCAGTTGGCGTTATACTTTAAATACATGTCAGAAGATTTTAAAAGAGGTTTAATTAGTTTAACGTCAGAACCGCTATAGATAATAAGCAAAACACAACTGGTTCATTCAGCATATTGCAGTCAATTAACTTATCTTCTGTCAATCGCCTAACTCTTTAATTGTGGCTCTCGCATAAGATTATCTGTTAATATAAAAATGGAAATGTTATTGAATTTGGAAATCGATCAAAGTTGTTTAAACATTTATTTCTAACGCTGTTCGTTGTATATATGATTTAGGATGCCGCCATCGACGACTCTGATATTGGGGATATTGGAAATGATATAATCCGGTCTGTATTTTCTATGGCTTACTCTCTCTCTCTCTCTCTCTCTCTCTCTCTCTCTCTCTCTCTCTCTCTCTCTCTCTCTCTCTCTCTCTCTCTCTTTCTCTCTCTGTCATACACACACACACATACACGCACAAAACACATATACACATATATTTGTATCTTCATCTATCTATCTATCTATCTATCTATCTATCTATCTATCTATCTATCTATCTATCTATCTATCTATCTATCTGTCTATCTATCTATCTATCTATCTATCTATCTAAGCATGCGTCTATGTGGAAGTGTGCTTGCATACACACACATATATATATATTTGTGTGCTTATATGTATGTATGTATGTACATATATATGCATATGTA
>NC_068990.1:18043628-18048210 GCF_001194135.2 Octopus bimaculoides
CACACGTACGCGCACACACACACACACACACACACACACACACACACACACACACACACACACACAAACACATCTTGTAAAGATGAATGCATTTACATGTATAAAACTGTTATCGGAATAGAGGACTCAAATCAAGTGTAGTAGCTGCCATTTTCAATAATTTTATTGAATTTCTTAGTTTTATCGGGTCTATGGAATAGAATATCCAAATTCCATAAGCACGGAGAACTTTCGAAATCAGTAGCAGTAAAATTATATACGTACATTGTGTACACTTACTTATATGTATTCTCTTTTATTTGTTTCAGTCATTTGACTGCGGCCATGCTGGGGCACCGCCTTTAGTCGAATAAATCGACCCCAGAACTTATTCTTTGTAACCCAAGTACTTATTCTATCGGTCTCTTTTGCCGAACCGCTAAAGGCGGTTGCTTTGATGAGATATGAGGCAGGAATAGTGTCTTGGAAGAAGTATGAATTACAAGGGATAGATCGGAGAGCACGTAAATTAATGACAATGAACAAGGAACTACACCCCAAGAGTGATGTGTCACGATTGTATGTAAAGAGGAAAGAAAGAGGACGGGGATTGGTGTGTTGTGAAGGCTGTGTTAGGGAAGAGGGGAATAACCTGGCTTTGTACGTCAAGAGGAGGAAAGAAGAAATGACTGAAACATTGAAAATGCTGGGAACCTTAAAAGTGAACGAAGCCGTAGATCCAGCACTATTTAAGAAAGACCCAAGAGAGCAGATGAAGAAAATTTGGCAGGACAAGAAAATGCACAGTCAGTTCTTGAAGAATAAAGATGAGATTGATTGGAATAGAACCTGGCAATGGCTGCAGAAACGAGACTTAAAAGGGCCCACTGAGGTGTTAGTGTGCATCGATCGAGAACAAGCTCTCAGAATAAATTACTCCAAGTATTATATTGATAAAAGCACTGATTCGCCACAGTGTAGGATGTGCTCTAAGAAGATAGAAAATATAAGCCATATTCTTAGTGTGTGCTGTAAGTTCGTACAACGCGAATACAAAAGGAGACACGACAGTGTGGTCAGATACATCCACTGGCTGTTGTGTGGTGAAGCAAACCTCGAGAGAGCCGAACAATGGTATGAACACAAGCCAGAGGGAGTAAAGGAAAATGAACATTACAAAATACTCTGGGATTTTGACAGCCAGTGAGAACAAATCATAGATATCGTTCTCATCCATAAAGATGAAGAAGAAGTAAAGGTAATATTAGGTTGTTCTGAAAATAATGGCTGATTTCAGAAACATAATTTTGTTCTGGAAAAATTAACAATAAAAATGTTTTGATTAGTCAAAGTATGAGCCACGAACATCTATGCATCTCTGCCATCGATCAACGAGATTATTAATGCCTCATTGATAAAAAGCTTATTGGCTTTGATGCTAATTCCAACTCAGGTTTGGACCTGAAAGTTTTATCACTTAAAAACGTGTTCAAATGCTTTAAAAAACAGTAGTCAGTGGGTGAAAGATCAGGAAAATATGGGGGATGTGGTAAAGTCTCGTATCCCAAATCTGAGTTTCTACAGCGTCATTCTTGCAACATGTAGCTTTGTATTATCGTGGAGCCGAATTGGGCCACGATGGATCACCAATGCAGGTCTCATGTTTTGAAAATGAGCATGCATTTTAGCGAGTTAATTGCAGTAAACCTCTGCTGTAATGCTCTGATTGGCTCCCAGAAAGCTGTAAAGGACAACACCAATTGCAGACCACCATACAGTCACCATACTCTTTTGCTGATGCAACTTTGGTTTTGGTAAACGTTTGGGGGACTCATCACGATCAAGCCATTGCCCTGATCGTTTACGGTTATCATAAAGAATCCACTTTTCATCACAAGTGACTATTCGGCCAAGAAAACAATCATAGGTGTTTCGCAGAAAGAGCATCGAGCACACTTCAAAACGCCGAACTTTTTGATTTTCATTGAGCTCATGCGGTACCCATTTATGGAGCTTTTTTACCTTACCAATCTTCTGCAGATTGCATGAGACCGTAGTAATACCGATACCAAGTGCCTGAGATTTCTCTGACACATTGACGTGGGTTTTGTTCAACAATTGCTTTCAATTGCTCATTGTCAAGACTGCATGACCGTCCTCTACCTTCTTCATCTTCATGGCTCTCATCACCACTATGGAATTTCTGAAACCACCTTCCTACTGTGCAACCACTTGTGGACCCCTCTCCCCATGCTCCGTTGATATTGGCAGCAGTTTGGGAAGCATTGTGCCCAAGCTTGAACTCATGCAAGAAAAGTAAGCGAAGATCCTTTTTTAATTAAGGGTGCCTATGCTTCAAGAGTATTTTCTATCTGAAATAAGTAGACAATTATTAAAGAGCATTCACTAATTATTAAGTTTGTCGAAATTCACCTGAAATATAATTAAGATACTATGATTAAATTGCGTTTCAAATCAACACTTAAAGCGGCCATTATTTTCGGAACAACCTCATAGATGTTGCAATACCAGGCGATTCGAGTCTGAAATGTAAGGAATCAGAAAAGATAGAGAAATACCAGCCACTGCAGGACGAGATAGGGAAATTATGGGGCATGATGAAAGTAATTGTGATACCGGTGGTAACTGGAGCATTAGGAGCAGTTTCCAAGGACTTTGAAAATCATATTAAGAATATTGGAGTTGCTGTCAGGGTCAAGGTGATCCAGAAGACAGCATTGTTGGGTACAGCTCGCATCCTAAGGAGAGTATTGTCTCTTTGAGTCACTGGAGAAGGCACTACGTGAAACCTTTGGTGATTTTGTTATTGCTTGCTTTCAAGTAAAGAATAACCGGTAATTAAGAGCTGTCTGAGAGTCTTTCAGAATAACAATAATAATAATAATTCTTTCTACTATAGGAACAAGGCCTGAAATTCGGAGGAGGGGAATAGTCGATTACATTGACCCCAGTGTTTCACTGGTACTTAATTTATCGACCCCGAAAGGTTGAGAGGCAAAGTCGACCTCGGCGGAATTTGAACTCAGAACGCAGTGACGGGCGAAATACCGCTAAACATTTCGTCCAACGTGCTAACGATTTTGCCAGCTCGCCGCCTTAACAACAACAACAATGATAATAATAACAATAATAATAATAATGGTGATGATGATTTCCTTTATTGCTCACAAGGTCCCAAGGCATTAAGAACAAAATAAAAGAGATGAAATATAACTCTCAAAAAGAGGGGTATACACCGATTTAAAAAAAATCGACAATTCAGATGTAGCAACGGATATAAAATGACAAGAGATTTGAACAAGAAAAGAATAAAAAAGACCCTAAATGCAAGGTACTTTACTTAGGGAACAGTAATGTAAATGAGACTTATAATTAAATGCTGTTGTTGCTGCTGATAAAGATGATGACGATGATGATAAAATTAACAATATTTATAATAATAACGGAAATTATTGTATCTTATTATTTATCATTTATGTAGTGTTGTTGCTGTTGTTCAGCTTCTTCTAATTTATCTTGTTATAATTAAAACAATCAATATAAATTTGTAAAAACATAGATAATTATTGACATTATGTAATTAAAATATTTAACTCAAATGTAATTTTGGCTTGTAGCCAAAGAAAAGAATTATCTGATATAGACGATACGCATCATATTCATATTAAATCAATATTGCAGAACTGCTTCCTGTACACTCTCGCACACACGCGCGCACCCCACCCTCCACATATATATTCAAAGATAGATAGATTGCTAGATAATTAGATAGGTGTACATGCACTCGCATACACATACATACAGATCTACACATGCATACATACATACATACATACATACACACACATATATGTATATATATATATATGTGTGTGTGTGTATATATATATATATATATATATATATATATATATATATATATATATATATATATATATATATATATATATATATATATATACATATATATATATATATATAGTCACATACACATAGACGTGCACATATCCACATGTTTGTGTGTGCATGTGTATTTCTGTATGCCACTGTGTATGTGTGTGTATGTGCGCACGTAACGTTCCCATTGTCTTCATTAGATTTAGATATGTAAGTTTTCATATTAACGTAGAAATATCTCGCAATCTGTGGAAATGCATTGCGAGCAACGAGATAAGTATTCTTGATTAAATAACGTAAATTTATATAATGGAGATACGAAATATTTTCCGGCAAAATATAATAACGTTAAATCATTATACATAACACACATATATATTTATATAACTCACGCGCGCGCGCACACACGCACATACACTCACTCACACGCACAATCACACACACATGCATAAGCGTACAATTATGTATATCAAATGTACTTAATATTTATATCTATCTATATATATACACGAATGTGCGTATGCATGTATGTATCTATATAAATATATGTATATATATATATATATATCTACATTGTATATGTACGCATATTATGTATATTATACATATATGTATATGCGTGTGTGTGTGTGTGTATATATATATATATATATATATATATATATATATATATATATATATATAT
>NC_068990.1:18049103-18056003 GCF_001194135.2 Octopus bimaculoides
TGTGTTTGATTTCCACCCCACACGACAACTGGCGGTGATTTATTCGACTAAACCCTTCAAGGCGGTGCCCCATCATGGCCAGAGTCCAATGATTCAAACAAGTGAAAGATCTGATTTGAATGCTTATGGAACACGGTTATCACCGACCACTCTCCTCAACACTTTCTTGACTCCCATCATATTTGCAACGCACTTTCTTTAAGATTTGTGTATTCCAGTAACTGCTATACACAAGTTCGATAAGTTCTGCCTTGTTTTCTTCTACCACGTACTGGTTTCCATAGTAATAATAGACAAACAACTTTTACCTTAGTGTCTCTCAAACTTTAGTTTGCATTGTTTGATGGTTTCCTTTAATAATGGTATATTTCTATATAATATTCTGTGAGTTATATGCATTTAGTGAATGTTGTTTCCAAGAGACGTTCTCCACCTTTCTTAATAATCTTAGTATATGTTCCATTTGTTCAGCTTTTTATCGTTTTCGTAACCATCCAAAATTCAAATCCAGATATCAATATACTTTCTACAGCAACTTTATAATCTGTATTTTGAGCTCATTATAAAAATTTATTCCCCATATTGCGGACATCTTGTTTATTGCTGACCATGCCAATTCAATTTCTACTTCTCTTTCTCTCTCTCTCTTTGAACTTTCCATCTACGATTTCAGATATTTGAAGTCATTTATACATTTCAAGTTCGCACCATTTGCCGGTTTAATGTCTTGAAGCTACAAATATATATTCACTTTTAACCTGTCATATATCCAGATACTAATACATGTATGAATTTGCGATAAGTCTAAATGTGTCTCGCCGGAAACAAATCAGAAAGGTCTAAATATGCAGCTGCAGAGATGAAAGAGGCTGACTAGATGAGGAAAGAGAAGTGGCTGAGTAAGAGAAAGTTAGCGTGTCACAATGTTTTAAGGAGAAATTTAGAGAGATATAAAGAGAATCGATGTGGTGGTGGTGGGAGAAATTGAAAGATGAAAATGGCGTGAGAAAACGTATAATTCGATTACACACACACAGACACAGATACACACAGACACAGACACACACAGACACACACATACATTGTCAGGAATACAGAACTAAAGACACTTGCCCACAGACTGCATGTCTCACACAAACACAAATGCAAAACTAAAATCACCTGAAAACACATTACACATCGCACACCGCAGATCAACATAAGTATGTACACGACAACCCTTACATGTACACATATACTCATACCTACCTACCTACCTACCTACCTACCTACCTACCTACCTACCTACATACATACATACATACCTTTCTACCTACATTTCTATTTATCTACTTACTTCCTTCTTACCCATATACCTGCCAGGGTTAAAAAGTATAAAGTACTGGGGTCGATTCGTTCGATTCGTTCGACTAAAATTCATCAAGGCGGTGCCCCAGCGTAGCTGCGATCTTATAACTGAAGCAAACGATAAAAGATGTGTGTGTATGTACGCGTATAGATATAAATGAAACATATACATACACATATACATATGAGAATGGATATTAACATTCATATTTATATACATATCCACAAAAATGTAAATATATAAAAAAAATAATCATCGATATTTTGTTAAAGCGAATATACGCCATTTTAATATTCAATTAAAGTGTGAAAAAAAAGTATTTGTTTACTTTTAATTTTCTCTGTCCTTAACTGTTATGAGGTCAGTATATACAAATTCCTATTCTTTCTGGGAAGCAGCCATTAAATTAACCCAGTGTTCAACGTCTTATCTAAGCAGACATTTATCACATCAGTTTTAGGTGCTAAGTTATTCTTATACTAAACTCTTTTGAATACAGTCATAATGTAAGTTATGTTTATATAATCTGGGACTCGAGGTCAATTAATGTTTATCACGCGCACACACACACACACACACACACACACACACACACACACACACACACACACACACACACACACACACACACACACACACACACACACACACACACACACACACAACGCACAGAAACACACACACATCTACACACATATACTTATGTGCGAGTTTGATTATGTAATACACATATAAGTAGATATTTGTAAATCTATCAATCTATCTATCTATCTATCTATCTATCTATCTATCTAATTCTCGATCTGTCTGTCTGTTTGTCTGTCTATCTACATATTGTTGGCTGCGTCTCGTGTTTCCGAGCTTGCAATCCAGTTCATTTTTCTGGGTGTTTGAACCGCAGATGGCTCCGCAATCCAAGGGTTGCATGAAACATACGGGGACATTGTGGACAAGGGATAGAAGGGGTTGGTTTGGGAAGGGGAAGGGGTTGGTTTGGGAAGGAGAAGGCGCTGCTTTCTCTCCCGTTTCTTGAGTTCAGCTCTTGCGACTCGGGCTTTCTCGAAGTCTGCTGAACCTGTTTTGATGGTGTGTCTCCAGAGGGGTCTGTTTGCCGAGATATCCTCCCAGTGTGCGGGGTCGATGTTGGTGCTTTTCAAGGTTGATTTGAGTTGGTCCTTGTACCTCCTCAAGGGGGCTCCACGAGGACGTTTTCCTTCAGACAGTTCACCGTAGAGACAGATCTTGAGAAGGCGGTGTTCATTCATCCGACGGACGTGACCTGACTATCGGAGACGATGTTCAATAATCAAGGCTTCGATGCTCAGGAAACCTGATCTTTCAAGCACAGAATTATTGGTGATGTGATCTTCCCAGTTGATGTTCAGGATAGAACGAATAAATGATGGATTTTTTCCCTTATGAGGTTTTTTTCACGCTAGCTACTTGATAAATTCTTGTAAAAGAATTCGTCCTATTATTGAATTTATATATATATATATATACACACATACAAAGTATGGGAGTTTAGTTTGCAGGTGATCTAAACGATTAGGTACGCTAGGTAAGTGCTGTAACGGATTACTAGGGCTCCAAGATTATAGCCGAGACGATATAATTAAACTCAGAACGTAGTGGCAGACGAAATACCGCTAAGCATTTCGCCCGGCGTGCTAACGATTCTGCCAGCTCGCCACCTTTATTATAATAATAACAACCATAGCAATCTGAGATTATCCAGCTACTTTCAATCTTGAAATAGTAAAAAGCAAAAAACACCCTAGTAATTTTTAATCGGTTGTTGTGCCGCTAAGAAGTTAGTTTTCTTATAATGTAACAGGATGTGTTGTTGATCTCTAGTCTTATGATTAAAGACATTCAATCTGTGACCATCCCGCTTTTGAAATATTATTTTCAAATTTTGGCACAGGGCCAAAATTTTAGGGGAGGGTAAACCGGTTACACCGACAACAATATTCAACTGGTACTTATTTTATCGACCCCCGAAAGGATGAAAGGCAAAGCCGACCTCGGTGGGATTTGAAATCAGAACGTGAAGATTGAAGAGATGCTGCTAAACATTTTCCCCGGTGCGCTAACGATTCTGGTTATTCGCCGCCTTCTGCTTTTTAAATATTACAGACTAAATTGTCTAATATGTTTTTGCATTATTAAGAAGTAAAGTAGGATATAGTTCAAGGGAAATTTCACTGTAATTTCGGAAATAAGAAAATTTGGCGATCGATATTCTTCGGTTCGTCGATGCCTTACCACCTTTCCACTTTTGCTTTGCAGTCTTGGTACTTTCTTTCGTTCAAAGGTAATATTAGATGGCGCGTTTTTCCAATTCTTGTTTCTAGCACATCTCTAACATTAAGAGGAAATAATAAAATGTAACAGATAAAGAAAAAGTTTAAAACAAAAATGAATCAAATTATGAATGTATGAAACAGGTTTTAATGGTATATTGCTGAACTGTTTTAGTTTTCTCTTCCATCAGCAAGTTTTCCATCAAAATTTTATTATAGTTATTAAGAAAAAAATTTCGTCAGTTAAATAAAGGCTTCCCATGCAATCAGTCCTATAGATTTTAACATTTTATAAAATTATACATTTCTATATTTTGGGTCTCGGGCAAGCGTCTTGTCTTTACGTTTGGCTTCACTTTTGAATATAATCAATAAAGATATTCTATAAAGAATGCCGGGTGCTCTTACAATCTATTAAGGATACAGAAGGAAATTATAAGTAAGCAGAAACAAAAAACAACAGTAGTTCCCATACAATCATTGGCAATGTGTCATAGCCAACCTGATAGACGGATATGATACTACTGTTAAAAGGACACTAGATGTTAATTCTTTTAATTCTCCGTTTTAAGTTGTGTCAGTTCTGTGGAATTAACGAGTGTTTCGTTGACTTGCAGTGCTGGGTTCAAGTTATCCAGTAATTGATTGAACACCTTTGAAGAGTCAGATGTATCTTTACAAAAACTATAATTTTGCCTTCAAAATTTCACTTGTTTTAGTCATTGGATTACGGCCATGCTAGGGCACCATCTTGAAGGGTTTAGTCGAACGAATACTGCAGCACTAAATTTTTAAGTTTAGAGCTTATTTTGCCGGTCTCTATAGAAAACAGCAACGGTTGTCAGCGGTATGGGGGAAACACACGCACGCACACACACACACACACGCGCGCGCGTACACACACGATGGGCTTCCACACAATTTCCGTCCACCAAATTAACTCATAATGCCTTTGCTAGCCTTGGGGTACAGTTGAAGGCTCTTGCTCTAGGTACTGCACAGTGGGACTGAACCTAAAACCATGCGATTGCAAACCAAGTCTCTTAACATCACAGCCATACCTGTCCTAGACATTTTTTTCTACTCTAGGTACAAGGCCCGAAATTTTTGGGGAGGGGACCAGTCGATTAGATTGACCACAGTACTCAACTGGCACTTAATTTATCGACCCCGAAAGGATGAAAGGCAAAGTCGATCTCGACGGAATTTGAACTCAGAACGAAAAGACAGACGAAATATTACTAAGCATTTCGCCCGGCGTGCTAACGTTCCTGTCAGCCCGCTGCTTTTCTGTCCTAAACATTTTGTTCAAATACTGACTCATGGATTCTTGTAATGTGGAAAATGCTGTTTGGCAAGAATCTCTCACTGTCTTTTGGAACTCTCCAGTTTGTTGCAATGATTAATATCATTGCATTTGTTCCAAATTATGATGAACACGCATATAATAGGAATACTTCGCTTGTAGATCACATAATTTTTACAAACGACAGGTTTTCGCAAGTTTACGATCAAAGAGTTTTGTCAAAGAAAGAAGAAAAGAAATATACATACAGATTTTGTAGGAACTTCGAGATTAGTGGAAGAAACGGAGTAGTGGGAAGATTTTGATGACTTCAAACAGGAAATTCGGTTGGGACGTTAGCAGCTGGAATGGATTCTAGTAAATACACCAAAGACCAAGTGGTGGTGATAAACCAAGCGATGATTAAATCTTTCACTCAAGAACAGGCATAATCCATAACAAGCTTTAAGACAGTTTATATCTAATCAGTTCTATTCACAAAGTATGGAACGACCCGAAACGATGATAGAGGAAAAATTATCATGAAAGTTATGCAGTGAGATCGAACTTAGAACCATATGATAACAAAGCGTACGTGTTAACCACGTGGCTATTTATCTATTAAAACAAATATGTAAAACAAATATGTATATCTATTAAAACAAATATGTATATCGTTTATATGTTACGTATTTTTTTACACATCATTAACACATTTCATTCCTGGAACGTGCACCGCGGTGTGTCCTTGAACAAGGCATTACATTTCACGTTACTCTAATCAACTAAAATTGAGTAATAATTTAGTGCAGGTACGTCTGTATGTGTGTAGGTCTCTCTCTCTCTATCTTTCTTTCTCTTTCTTGCACATAAACACACACACACACACACACACACACACACACACACACACACACACACACACACACACACACACACACACACACACACACACGCACACACACACACACAGACACGCACGCACACACACACACACACACACTTTTTCTAAGTACCACATAGAGGATAAGCGTTCGATTAAAAGGTGCAAGAGTTGAGAGGGTATCTATGTTTGCTAACAACTATATAAGCACCTAGAACAATTAGCGAAAATATGGTACATCTTATCACCAAGCTTTACTCGTTCGCAGATGACTGTTGGTTTTTTCAATTAATAATCCGTTAATTGTAGTGAAAGACAAAGAGGAAAAAGATTAGGAAAATATACAAAAATTAATTATGAAATTGTATATGCTTATTTAAAAATTTGATAACCACCCTCACACCACATAGCAAAACACTTCGAAATACAAGAGAAAGTCTGTTAATCAAACAAAGTTTCCAATTATCTGGTGCTTGAACCATTATTTTCTACGCATCCATCAGAATATTATGTGCAAGTATTTGTGTTTTGTTTGTTCACTTGACAAATTGTCAGCTTGCTAATCCGCTCAAGTACTTACTAAAACTATGAAAACAGAAGTATTACTGTTATTGTTTTATGAATCACATTTTATAAGAATTAAATAAATCCTTTGTTTATTATTTACTTCTTTGTTGCAAAATTATGCTTTTTCAGCAAGTTATTTGTTTATTATACACGCTGTACATTTGTATTTAACATTTTAAAACCGAGCGCAAGGAGAAAGCGTCAACATGGTCGCTTGATATTGTGGTGCAATATAAACTGTCTGGAAAGTAAAAAGACAGATGAAATCCCGTTAATCATAGACTTGCGTCGCGAGAGTTGAACTGGAGTTAAACAATAGTTGTATGTTGTATGGTCAATGAATTGTGGCAATAGACAAAACCGCATCAGTTTTTTTTTATGTAAATGTAATCAGTAGGTGAAATAACTATGATAAATATGCAAGATATATCAGGGTATATTCGAATAATGTTAATATATTTAGTGATGAAATAGTATTGATAATTAAGAAAGACATAAAAATGATCATTTA
>NC_068990.1:18056135-18058967 GCF_001194135.2 Octopus bimaculoides
TATATGTATGTATATATATGTATATGTATGTATGTATATGTGCATACATGTGTATGTATATGTGCATACATGTGTATCTATATGTACCTGTATACATACATACATACATGCATACATACATACGTATATATGTGTTTATGTGTATTATGCATTTGTATATATATTTGTGTGTACGTATGTATGAAGAAAGCATAACTCAACAGAGTACGTCTGACTGTCATACACATACGTATGTATGTATGCATGCATGTATGTATGTATGTATGTATGTATGTATGTATGTATGTGTGTGTGTGTATGTATGTATGTATGTATGTATGTATGCATGTATGTATTTCAAGTCACTCGCGAATGCTACTCGCAACATGCTTTCCTGTCACGTTGTTGGCGACTAAACCGGCTCCCACAAGTAACTTGCCTACTGAGGAAGGTTAGCTAGAAACCTAACAAGAAAACCATGCCTGTCAAAAGGACGAGTGAGCGTTAACTGCTAACCATCATTTGCGCGGGAATATAGAAGAACTTATAATGGTGATCGAGCACACTGCTAGTCTATCAGGAGTGATATATCCGTATTTCTCGTTAATAGGCCTAGGCGAATGATTTACTGTTCTAAAACCCGAAGTTTATTCAGCTCCTGGTCATCTTAGCCAACGTTGAGCCACCGGAGTAAAGCTATTCTATCGAAAAAGTGAGAGCAGTTCTGCACCCGCTTTACTATAATCATATTTGATGCACAAGAACTTAGAAAACACACAATGAACAGACAACGTGCAGTGTAGTGAAACATACAGGTAGTGTAGTGAAACACAAGTTTAACGAGTTGGAAGTATGTAATTGCAAATTTTCACATAGGAGGCTTAGGATACTGGTCACTTCTTTACCAAATATGGGAGAGTTTCGGTAATAGTTCAAGCGACTTAGTCTTTCCAAAGAAGCACTGCTCACCTGTTATTCAAGAAGGACCTAAAAAGGAGGCCTAAGCAAAGCTTGCTGACTTTCAGTATTCTTCACACTGTATCAATTTTGTGACAGTATGGGCGTTAGTGGGCGTCAAGGCATTTAATTTGATGACACAACTGTGTTCACGTTTGATTTCTTTTGAAAGAATATTTTCTATATTTCCTTATCAGTTCTTACATTTCATTTGGAATAACAACCTTTCTCAGTTCATTAACGTTTTAGATATTCTTGGTCTCATCCTCTGGAAGAAGTGATAGTAGTGTTCTATTGTTGCCGCATTATATCGTAAGCAGCAAATGACTAAGGGAATAACATTATCAATAAACCGTTGTCACTAGATGTAAAATTCTTTAGCAGTTAACTGACACTTATATTCATAGTTTAGTTCTCATCACCTCCATTTGTGTGCTGAATTTTAGCTTTTATTTTGCACTAATAAAGTTTCTAGCAAATTTTATGGAATTTATATAAGATAGTATTGCTCACAACTAACGTTTTTTTCTACTTAATTTTGTTTCTTGTACTGTATTATAATGCGCTGTAACAGCATTTACAACAAGGAGCCATTGCAACACATTATATATACATTATATATATATATATATATCTATATATATATATATAGGTATGTATGTAAATGTGTGTATATATATATACATGTATGTGTGTATGTATGTATGTTTGTAAATACACACGCATATATGGAAGCTATATTAATCGAAAAGATATAAAATGTAACCCAATACAAAGGTAGTGCTTCTAAACAAACTATAGCTAGACTGCAAGGCCCCAAACAGTTTCCTGATTGCTGAAAGACGCTGACTTAACTTCATGTTCAGAGATATCGTAGCAGAAACAAACTATAACTGCTTTCCTTTGACTTTTTCCTTGCAATAAAGCGACAATAACAACCGATATAACCACAATTAATATAATTTCATTCAAAAGATAAGATCCGGAAAGTCTTTGAAACGTGGATGGATTTCGTATAATTTATTGCTTTAAGTAGAACATAAAGAACTATTGAGAAAGTATTTTAAACGTTCCTTAAAATGTTAGGACTGGACTATAGTCGTATTTTCAGTAATACAGGTTTGGAAGAAAACATTCCACATATATTCTTACCTTTATGCTTTTACCTTTTTACAAAAGTTAAGACAGCATCTTCGCTGCCGATCTCTAGTTGTGGAAGGAACGTGTGGAAAGGGTAGATTCAGGAAGAAGTGGGATCTTCAGACCTTACAGAGGAGATGACAAGGGACCGAAATTATAGCAGTTTGCTGTACTTGAGAAGTCACGTCAAGCTAAGTAAAATCGTGGCCGTCCATACATAAAGGCATGTCCTCTATATCCCTCTCACCGAGAGGTCCTAGTCTTGCAGGCTCATGGGTGCTGGTGTCACGTAAAAGAACTCGTGCTGGTGTGACATAAAAACTTTCTTGCCGGTGCCACGTAAAAGTGCCCGTGCCGGTGTCACGTAAAAGCACCCATGCTAGTGGCACTTTAAAAGCACCCAATATACTGTAAAGTGGTTGGCGTCAGGAACGTCATCCAGTCAAAGAAACTACACCAAAACAGACAGATGGAGCCCGGACAGCACCCTAGCTGGCCAGCTCCTAGCAAACCGTCCAACCCACGCCAGGAGGAGAACGGACGTTAAATGATGATGATGATGTGTGATAACTCATTGACGAAGCAGCAGGATGTGTGGCTAAGAAGTTTGCTTCACAACTGAGTAGTTTTGGGTTCGGCTCCACTGCACGGTGTTTTGAGCAAGTGACTTTTACAATAGTCCCGGACCGACCAAATGCTCTTATGCATTTGTGAGTGAGTTTGTTAGATGAAATTGTGTGGAAGACCACCGTATAT
>NC_068990.1:18058977-18061477 GCF_001194135.2 Octopus bimaculoides
TATACGTATATATATATGTAGAAATAAATAAATAAATAAATATATATATATATATATATAGGGAAAAGAACCAAAGTTCATGAACTCATCGATGAAAATCCAGTGTCACATATAGAAAAATTAATAAGTAAAAGCACAATAAATAAGTATAATATAATACACAGTAAATATCATAAGATAATGATAATAAAACGACTACACGTGTTTCATATCCAATTTTCAAATAAGAAATACAGGTCAAGTACACATACTAGGCTTGCTGGCAAGCAATGAGTGAAGGAATGTTACAGGCAGTAAAACAGAAAGAATGTCAGAGAAAGGAGGAGACGAGTATGAATTAAGGAGGTAGGAAATGGCAGGGTATTTATGAGAGAAGTTATTCAAATGAGAAATTTGTTTTATTTGATTTGATTTTAAGATAATAAACATTTTTCTTTTGAAAATTAGCATTCGTTTCATTTTTTTCTGTTAGCATCAAAACATTTGCTAAACGTTAAATTATAATATTTTATGTATGCCACATTTTCTTATATTACAACAAGGTAGGAGAAGTAGACAGTAATCCCTCGACTATCGCGAGTATTACGTTCCAAAATTCGCCGCGATAAGTGAAAATCCGCGAAGTAGAAACAGTACTGTATATTTAAAAAAAATTATTTCTATAATTTGTATAAACTTATTTTATTATAAACGCAAAACGACACCACGGAGGAATCGACGTAAGCTTAAATAATAAACCGCGATAGGTGAACCGTGGTGTGGCGAGGATTTACTGAACTTCCGAAGTTACCCGTCATATGACGGGTAACATTCTAGTTCAGGTACTCCACCGATTTTCCGAAAACTAATAGTCCGGCACATCCTTTAATCCGGATAAACTATGAGGAG
This sequence comes from Octopus bimaculoides, assembly GCF_001194135.2. Classification (NCBI taxonomy): domain Eukaryota; kingdom Metazoa; phylum Mollusca; class Cephalopoda; order Octopoda; family Octopodidae; genus Octopus; species Octopus bimaculoides. The sequence goes on from NC_068990.1 coordinate 18,059,866, forward strand.
GAATTTGAAATTAATTCTTTAGGCTACCAGTCTTTCTCACTGTATAGTTGTACCGTGTGTTTACATGCATATTTTACGCTCCACTTGTTAATGGTGATAACAATATTTTAAGTGATCGTTTGCTTATGTAACTTAATGTTAACTTTAGCTACAGCTAATACAGGTGAGAGAACTGAAAGTCTCAGGGATAGAGTCAAATGTAAATACCAATCCATATCGACCCAAGATAAAGTAAAACTGTACATAGTACTTTAGATGCATGGGACGAGTATAACTAGTAGGTTAGAGGTGTGTTGATGGATTAGTTGTGAACAATGAAAAGTCCAGTAAAATGGTTAATCCGTCAAGGATACAAGAAAATCGGTGGTGTACCTATATCCAATAAAACAATATGTAGGCCTTTATATCTTGCCCGGTGTTCTCTCATATTGTTTTATTTGATAATAGTCGGTCATTAAAGATACGCGAGCCTTGTCAGCAGATCTTTTGTTTCTTCAGACATTTATTTGTACCAAAGTTTTAATATATTTTCCTAGTGTTAGGACGTCTTTTAGTTGTTAAGAAAGTATGGAATTGATTAAAGAATTGGGGGAGTTGATTTGTTTCTTTTGTTTTCTGTGAAAAATAAAAGAGAAAAAAGACCCCCTCCCCACAAAAGCGGCACTGATTAGAGTATAAACCGGACCGTAAAAATGCACCTAACTTATTGGTGCAGGCATGGCTCTTTGAATAAGACGCTCGCTTTGCAGTAACAACGTGGTTTCAGATTTAGTCCCACTGCGTGGCACCTTAGAAAATGTCTTCTACTATACCACACGCCCGACTAATACGTTGAGCGAATTTGCTATGTGCGTGTGCCTTTGTGTTTGTTTTTGCCCTCCCTAACGATTGACAACCGGTGTTGATTTGCTTACACCCCCGTGAGATAGTGGTTCGGCGAAAGAGAACGATTTGTTCGACTAAGTCTATCAATGCTGTACCTCAGTATGGTCGTAGTCTAATGACTAAAGCAAGTAAAATTCAAAAAAGGTAATAGATAATTTAGCCGTTTGGCTTCTACATTTCCTTATGTTTGGAAATTATAAACTGGTTAAGGCTTTTAAGATAGAAATATGCTACAAGCACCAGATTACGCCTTCTTGATAAACGGTGTGGAATAAAACAGGATTGACTCGAGGAAATAGCTGTAAAGTGAAGCAGAAAAAGGAAGAAAAGAAAAGAAACAAATGAAAAGAAAAATAAGTTACATAATATTTTGTATCAAACATGGTGAAGAAGATATTAAACGACATACGAATCTAATATTCCCATTTCTAACTTATCTAAGCGAGAAATAACACTGGAAAAAGATATAGAACTGAAGGTGAGAACGATAAATACTGCACGAAACATGACTTGGAAAGCCTATTCCCATAACTGTTGAGAATAACGGATACTAATATGCGAACGAATTTATACAGTTCTTGCATCGTAACTTTCTTAATATGTTACTGGTAGATTTCATAAATTATTTACAAACATTATCATTAAAAATTCAGTAGAAAATATGAGTTCTTCTCATTCAAAACTTGAAATAGATTGTCACAGTCACGAATTATTTTGTAAGGTTGTA
>NC_068990.1:18063143-18064093 GCF_001194135.2 Octopus bimaculoides
TGGACCCTATGTAGTTCTCGTGGCAGCCCGAGCATCTTATTACATAAATAAGATTTTCTGAGGCACAAGTAAAGTTAGATTTAACTTTGAATTTGTGTCCCTCTTTGAAGAGGAATTCTGAACCTTCTAGAATGTTTGGGCATGTTGCACAATTTGGTCGACCACATTTGTTTACTTTCGCATCTGTTGTTTCGGAAAATAAATTTGCCTTTGTGAGGATCTTTTTCAGTGATTTTGGTTGTTTGTGGCTTTTGATGATTTTGTGTGTGTGTAAAATTTCCTTTAATTTGGGGTCGTTATGTAGCATTTTGGGTGATGATGGTGAAGGCTTCTTTGTTTCTGGGGTTGTATGTGGATATGTACGGCAGTACATTTGTATATACATACACACATGTGTGTGTGTGTGTGTGTGTGTGTGTGTGTGTATGTATGACAATCTTCGAGTCTGTGCTTATTCTCCACAACCACTTGACAATTGGTGTTGGTGTGTTTACGTCCACACAACTTAATGTTTCGGTAAAGGAACATATAAAATAAGTATCAGGCTTCTAAAAAGTAAGTACTGGGGTCGATTCGTTCAACTAAATTTCTTGTAGGTGGTGCTCCAGCATGGCTGCAGTCTAATGACTGAAGCAAGGAAAAGATAAAAAAAGAAGAATACTAGGATAGAAGAGAAGGTTGAATTGGTTGGAGTGGAGCTGGCAAGAAATAGCTCTCGTGGCTTGTTCACTAGCTATATTCTCCAAGTCAGAATATACATATGTTTATTAAATCACAATATATATATATATGACTTCTAGATATGCAAGTTATTCATAAACACGAGGCTGTATCGGTATATTCGTTCATATATTCCTGTTAGGATCTGAGTGTGTGTGTGTGTGTGTGTGAGTGTGTGTGTGTGTGTGTGTGTGTGTGTGTGTGTGTGTGTGTGTGTGTGTGTGTGTGTG
>NC_068990.1:18064616-18070050 GCF_001194135.2 Octopus bimaculoides
ATATATATATATATACTTAATCATATCAAAGGGAAATGGAAATTAATAAAAATTTTGACTTCCAGTGGCGTAGCGTATAAAAATTTAGTCCAAAGACTATGAATTACTCATAAGATACAATGTATATTTAAACACATAAGAGGAATCCACTCATGGGATTCCTTACGCAAGAAAGAACAGATAGGTTCTAGAACCACAAAATTAGGGATGAAATCCCGAAAGGAACGAAATGAAAAAATAAAAACTTTTACCATCTAGTTTCCTGGACCAATTGGTTTCTGACTTTAGTTTAGCAAATAAGATAAATTGCTTGGTGAAGTCGTTATCAACAGGTACATAATGAACACAGTTAACATAGTAAACATGCAGAGTGAGAGATACACATACCACACCTGACGGCAACGCAAACGACACTGAGAGTTACCAAGAACAAACTCATGTATTTGGCGCATGCACACAATACGTCAGCGTCATCTATTGCTAAACTAAATAATGAACTTTCTTATCGTTTGTTTTATTGTTGTTATCTCTTTAATTTTGAATTAAGACCGCTTTCATATTAGCAAATTTCATAATACGGCCTATATCTAGCCGAAAGTACAGCTATAATTTTGCACATGCGTGTAACTCAAAATCCTGACGTGCTAGAACAATTCTGAATTCGGATTCGGAATCAGCATTCTCGATTTAGTTTAAAACAGATGCTTTTACACCAGTTGCAAAATCTTTGTTGTCCAGTGTTATGAATGTTTAATAATTGAATGCTGTGATTATTCAACATTTGTCTCTTTATTAGCGAAGTCTCATATAAAATAATTCTTTGTTTTAATCTTTGAATTAAATGGTATTAATTTTCTGCCAGGTGAGTTTTGGCCAACCCTGTATATATATTAAAAGTCAGGGTACAATATGCACCTATTTGTTAGAAAGAAGAGTTAAAACTCTCCAAAGCCACGCATCTCTCGTTATATGTAAACACACACGGAGAAAGTAGCAAATATACTAAAAAAATACGATGTTCGTTTGGAAGTCGCGGGACCTTCAGCTGAACAGACGCGCACGGAATGGTCAGTATATTTAAATAAATAGTTTACGTAGTAAGCCTAGCTGATGAGCTTTAAGTATCAATTCGGCACAGAAAGCGAAATCTATTGATATTGAGATATCTTCCCTACTCTTTGTAGTTTTACAAATGGAGACGACTGTTTTTTTCTTTCTTTAGCATACTTGCTACTTTCTCAGTGCATGTTTACATATAGCGAGAGCTGCCTGACTTTGGAGAATTTAAACTCTTCTTTCTAGCAAACAGGTGCATATTGTACTCTGACTTTTAATATATATTTTGCCCATTTGGTTATGTTTGCTGGCCACTTTATCATTATTTTTTAAAGATAACGATAACTTAATTGAATTTTGAATATATATATATATATGTATGTATGTATATGTGTGTGTGTGTGTGTGTGTGTGTGTGCGTGTGTGCGCGTGCGTGTGTGCGTGCGTATGTGTGTGTGTTTGTGAGTGTGTATGAACAGGCAAATAAACAGACTCTCGCATACATATTCCTAAATAAATACGGCGTTGTACACTGATGTATTTAGTATCGAAGATTTAACATAATTGATAGAATGTATGTATGGGTATATATATATATGTATATAAATATATATATATATATACATCCAATCGCATGTATGTATATACACGTATAAACACATGTGTACACACATCTATATATGTGTATGCATGTATGTGTGTATGTATGTATGTATTTATGTACGTATGTATGTACTTATGTATGTACGTATGTGTGTATGTATGTATGCATGTATGTATTAACGTTACCTTCAGACTTCGCTTTTTTTTTTATCTGCCCTCATCTACCAACGCCGTCCTCTCGGCATTTCTACACTTCCTGCGTGTCTCTTCTTAATAATACCAATTCGGTGTTAATCACAGCACTTAAGACTGTTTCTATATCCGTGCAGTGGCTAAAATAGGATCCGTCTCTTGGTTATTATCACGAGTGTTGTCCCTGCAACAGCCAGATTGTCTAGCATGTCACGTTTACCGTCAATATGTGTATATATGGATGTATCTCTCTGTGTGTATGTATGCATGCTTGTATGTATCTATGTACTTATGTATATATATATATGCATGTACGTATATATGTATATATGTATGCATGTATGCATGTGTGTATGCATGCATGTATCTGCCTGTGTCTGTATGCATGAATGTTATGTGTATGTATCAGTTGCGTGTATGTGCATATGCATGCATGTATGTTTTGAGGTATGCATATATATATACGTATGTGTGTGTGTACATACGAATATAGACATGCATGCACGTATATATACACGCATACGCGTATGTATGTGTATATGTACCTTTGTATTGCTGTTGATATGATGAGTATTTTCAGTCAGAAATAGTAACAGATTATTTGCAAAAGTAGTTTTGCTTCGGATTTATCTAAATTCTTCATCGTAGATTTCAAACCAATCACTAAGAAAGTGACAAAGCCTCTTTGTTTGAGCCAAGACAATTCCAGTGGTTTGTGAATGTATGTTTGAGTGCCATGTCACCAGTGAATATATCTTGCTATATGCTTGCCTATATGTCTGTGTGAATGAATTTGATCTCATATAAATGACTGTAATGTTTTCTTTTACAGAAGCGTTCATGATTTTATGTATGTATGTTTGTATGTATGTATGTATGTACTTACGAACAAAGTCACACTCACATCTGTAAATGTGTGTATGGTGTATGCCGAAATATGAGAGCGTGGGAAAATAAATGACTGAGCGCAGCTGTCTTGGACATTGACGATTTGGTACAACTGACTGGACATTCAAGCTATTTTGGCGACAGTACAGTTTTGTACTGGAAACATACCCATGTACACATGAACGTAGGCACAGGAAAATATACATAGAAATAGAGAGTGAGAGAGAGAGAGAGAGAGAGAGAGAGAGAGAAAGAGAGAGAGAGAGAGAGAGAGAGAGAGAGAGGAGAGAGAAAGAGAGAAAGGTGTAATTTCATCCCAGTTTGATATTGTTTCCAAGCCCTTTTCTGTCATAACCCTGGATTGTTGAATTTGTGCATAGCGATATTGATGAAAGCGATGTTGATACAACCATACGCATGAATATGTAGTTCATTTCTAACAGGAGTTCTGTCGGAAATACATTAATGGTCATGTTGGTATAATGATGGACGCTCAGGCAGTACGAAAGTAAGAAATTTGGTTGCATTACTCACCCTTGACTGAACTTAAATCTAGATTTAAAATCCAAGACATAGCCTTGTACAGAGATAATCGTCTTTATATTTCTAACACCATAAACGGTAATAATCAAGATATAATAAAGAAACAATAAAGAAACAAAAAAAAAAGAACCGATTAGTGCTTTAAAAACTTGAACTTAAAAATCACTGCAACTACAAACGAACGATAACTAGCTTCCTCGACGTTCTCTGAATTTGTAAATTTAAACCATAACAAAAGAACATAGACGCTCAATGACAAAAAGTTAAACAAACAACCATATTTTTTAAGAACCTTGTTAGCAGAGTCTCCAACAACTCCTCATACAAACATTCGATGAAGATGCAAACAAATACAATAGGGTACTGGAAAAGAGTGCATTTAGAGAGAAAAAGAATTGTTTGCTCTTAAGGCTGAACCATTTTCAGCAGACAAAAAAATAACGTCACAGACACCATAACCGTAACGTACTTCTCTATATAGGCTAAAAGTAAACGTTAAGATTGCCAAAAAATTTCTAAGTATGATTTCTACTTATTTTTCCATTGGAGACAATTATTCGATACTTTGTAACCGTCAATCTTGTGTGATTAATTACTGTAGGCGGGCAGTAAACACAGAAGGCCATGAATAGCTCTGGGTTACTTAATAAGGCCTACAGCATGGAAAGCAATATTATGTGTGTGTGTATGTATGTATATATACACGTACGTACATAGATACATACATACATATATATACATGCATACATACATACATTTTTCATACATACACACACATACCTATATATGGGTATATATGTATATTTATATACATACATACAGATACATAGATATGTGTGTATGTGTGTGTATACATATACATATGCATATAAATATACATTACATTTATATGTGTGTGTTTGTGTGTGTATGTGCATGTGTGTGTCTGTGAATATACACGAGTGGTTGCTGAAAAGTTCCTGGCTTTGGGTAAAAGAAAGTTCAGGAAGATCAGTTAATTATGATTTTATTCGACATATCCACCTCTTAGATTTACACTCTTATTATAGCGCTCCTGAACTGTTGTATCAGCCACATCTTGATAACAATCTAGAAATCTTGTCCAGCGTTTTTCTTAAAAGCAAAGCTCGGAAAACAGTCGATGCTTTCACATTTTTGGGTTCTACAGTAACCAGCGATGTTAAACTCAATAGGGAAGTCCAAACTCATATTGGAAAGTTGAGTACAACTTTTGAGAAGCTTTATGATCGACTTTGAAATGATCATGATGTCTCAGTAAGAACAAAAATAGACGTGTAAATCCTAACAACTCTTTTATATAGTGCAGAAGCTTGGACAGAAGTAAGTCCTAACAACTCTTTTATATAGTGCAGAAGCTTGGACACCTTATCGTAAGCAAATCAGCCAACTGAACTGTTTTCATATCAGATATCTTAGACAAATATGCATGGGTAAGTGGAATGATCGAGTAAAGAATAGCACTATTCTGGAAATGTGTGGAAATGTGTACAGAAGCTTTCTTAATCAAGTCTCGGACACATCTCTTGCATGAATAATGGTGGGATGCCAAACAAATCTTTATGGTCAGCTTGTAAATTTACAATGCAATGTAGGCAAGCCATTTCTATAGTATGAGGACAAATTCAAAGGTAATTTGAAACGCTTGAATATTAGGAATTTTTCCACATTGTGATTTCTCAGCATGACCATGTATTAGTTTAAGGTGATGCTCATATATATAATGCTTTTGGTGGCCTGGGGACTCACATGAGTCACCGTGTGAAATGAATGAATTGTAAACATTGGTGAATAATAGTAATAGTAGTGTGAGTGTGGTTGATTGTCTGTCTAGTTGGATTCTTTTTTTTTTGTCTTCTCGATGGACACTCATACATCGTCTTCGACGTAATGTATGTATGTATGATTCTGGCCTTGCTGAAGCATCGCCTTTTAGTCGAAGAAATTGAACCCAAGACTTATTCTTTGTATGCCTAGTACTTATTCTATTGGTCTCTTTTGCTGAACCGCTAAGTTACGGGGACGTAAACACACCAACATCGGTTGTCAAGCAATGGTGGAGGGGGAGACACAGTGGGACTGAACCCGGAACCATGTGGTTGGTATATATATATATATATATATATATATATAT
>NC_068990.1:18070116-18072488 GCF_001194135.2 Octopus bimaculoides
TTGAAACTTCGAAATCACTGTCAATCTTTTCCTTGTAAAAATTGATAATGTATCCTATTAAAAACTGTTGATTGACTTGTCTCTCCTCTTCTTGTTACCAATACTGCACCCATCTCCAATCCTTCCTCAACAGAAAATAAACCCGCTGGAATCACCTCCCCGCTCATGTTTTTCCAACAACTGCTGACTGGTAATATTGTAAACGAAACAAAAATGAAATCAGCCTCACAAGTCCTTGAAGCCTGATGGCACAATGGGCACTGGCCCTCCCTCTAAAACCAGCAAATAAAAACAACTCTCTAAAAAATAACGGAATGGTCATATGCTGGAATTCCTTTCATGAAAGGTATGCTTCATTAGAGTTGCCCTAGGGCTAAAAGCAACACGACGACGACGACGACCATTACCGTTGACACCGATACGATCCGATTCTGTTCTGGTGAACATAGACTACAATTATTGACCGGCGAGAAATGGCAGCTCTCTCTCCCTCTTTTTCTCTTTTCGCCTCATTTCTATCTTTCTTTCCTTGTTTCTCTCCTCCTATTTCTCTCTCTCTCCCCCTCTCTCTCTCCCCCTCTCTCTCTCTTTCTCTTTCTTTGTCATAAACAAGTTTACCAATTCTTTGATATTTTAAACGAACTAATAAAAAACAATAAACGAAACAGCAACTACAAGGACACCAGACAAAAAATGGTTGTGTATAAATCAATGTCAGCATTTTGTTTGTTGTTGAGTGTGCTTGTGTGTGTGTACGTGCGTGTGTGCGTGTGTGCGTGCGTGCGTGTGTGCGTATGTGTGTGTGTGTGTGTGTGTGTGTGAAAGAAAACAAAACTATAATAACCACATCAACCGTAATAACCACAACAAAAAGCACAAGAACAACAAAAGCCTCCATCATACATAATTAAAAGGAAGTTTCCACTTCTGTGGAGTCACCTCCCTTTCTCTTTCGCTCTCCACAGAAGTGGAAACTTCCTTTTAACATTATATATCGTCTGTCTAGAAGGTTATATTTCAGTAAAAGTTACTTTTTGCTAAACGAACAACTGAAACAGTTTGTTAACAATTCCCAATGCCCTTTTGGCCAGTGGCAGGTATCTTTTTCAAACTTGAAAGTGTTCGTCACAGGGTTATTATTAAATTTAGATAATATTTTCAAAGTGATTTCTTGTTAGGTGGCAATTTGATCAAACATACTACTCACACACAGACGTACACACACACTCTCTTATGAGACAGAGACACATACACACAAATATACAGTTATGCTCATATACATACTACAAAAGTACAACAACAAACAGACAAAAAAAGAAACATAATGAAAATATACAAAATAAATACATAAATACATAAATAAATAAATGATTATAGCAAAAACATTTTTATATCGATTTTCGAACCAATCAAAACGTGTCCAGATTTATTTCCTTCCCCGTGTTAGTAAAGGAAATTTGTGTGCAATGGAATGTTCAAATGCACCAACACACATGCAATCATGCATACATACATATACATACATATGCATGCATATGTACGTACATACATACGTACATAATACATACATACATTGATACTCACGCATACACATACGTATAAACCAAATATACACATTTCCACAAACGTGCATACAAGCATAGTGAAACAAAAAAAATCCCGCACACATATACACACGCTATGACGTCCTCGTTAATGTTAGCTTTCCATAAAATTTTTCTCCGTGTTCTAAATAGTTTGCCAAAGCTTGTCTGACACTTTACATTAGTGTCATATTTGCGAATCAAAGTTAGTTTTCCTATATCGAGTCTCTGGATAATAACATTAGCGTCAATAACCGGATAAACACCAAGTTCTCATTTAAAATTCATTCTCAAAGACATATGTGCGTTACTGATGTATCTTTAGTAGTACGACACAGACACCGATATACATAGGTCTATATATAAACCTGTGTGTGTGTGTGTGTGTGTGTGTGTGTGTGTGTGTGTGTGTGTGTGTGTACATGTGTACGTATGTGTGCACGCGCGTATGTACGTATATGGGTATGTGTGAGTATATATATGTATACATGTATATATTTATGTGTGTGTATATATATATATATGTATATATATACATATATATAAATACTCATACAAGCATATATATATATATATACATACACTCATACGTACATACATACATACATATATGCATGCAAACATGTATGCATACAAGTATGTATGCATACATATAATCCCCCCATATATATATGTATGTATATATGTATGCATGTATGTATATATGTATGCATGTATGTATATATGTATATATGTATATATGTATATATATATATATATATATATATATATATATATATATATATATAT
>NC_068990.1:18072537-18078107 GCF_001194135.2 Octopus bimaculoides
CTGCAGTAGATCCACTTTTGGGAAGTGTATTGTTGTAGTGTTGTCGTTTCCAAAGCTACCAACGATTTAGTCGTAACGCCACTCTGTATTAAATTTCCTTTCAAACATTTACAATGCATAAGACACAAAGGTGAAGATAAATGAGATTTTGTAACGTTCATATTATTCTCCTGAGTATGACTTGCTGTTGCTTTGATTATTTAGCCACAGGTCTGTCTCGGTTGAGCAAACTTACGACCGAAGCCAATCTAGCCGTGACCATCCTTTCTGTTCATATATACTCTATTGCAGTTTACATTATTCAATATATTTTCCTCATTGTATGCATGTGAGTGTGAATGTATTTTTATGAAAACTGAAGTGTCATTTCAGATAAATTTGGTAGCACGTAGAGTCCCATTTGCTAACAAATAAGAGAATCAAATGCAGACCAGGAATTTGGTCAGGAAATTTGTTGGTGCCTTGTCTGTTGTCCAATAAAGGTTCCTCATAGACAACCTGAAAATATCTTCGGTAGGCTGAAACTGGTTAATATATTTATTAGTAATGGTGAATAGGAAGTTGCATTCTTCACTGTTGTTGCTATAAACCGATAATAGTCGGCTTAATCCGGTGTACGCATGAAGTAGTATTAAACTAAAATAATCATCTATATATCATACTTAATGTATATACACCATTGACAGGCAAATTACATCGGTTTTCGTTAGACATAAATCCTCTTATAGATGTAATGTGTTAAAAACCCAATATATATCGGACGGAGATAAAAAAAATCATCCCAGCAGATTCTAGCGAGAACACCAGATGCCAGCGAGAACACCAGATACATTTCGTCTCCCTCCGCTATATATTGTGTTTTTGAACAGAGTACATATCTAAGAAATTTCTTTCCTCAGACGAAGACCAAATTAACTTGCCTGTCAACGGTATATATATACATTAAATAAGAAACATTAGATGACTATTTTATTATCGGCTTAAATTAAGCGAGATTACATTTTCGAGATTACATTCGAAACCAGAATGCACCATCGGATTGCTGAGAGTTTAGACAATGTCTTTGTTAAGGACATTTCCTGAAACGAGATCGCAATTTAGGGAAGTCTACATCTATATTATATTGATTTCAAATTATGGTACACGGCCATCAATATTAGGGGAAGGAGAAAGTCGGTTACATCGACTCCAGTATTTGACTAGTATTTTATTTTATCAACCTCGAAAGGATGAAAAGCAAAATTGACTTCGGTAGATTTGAACTCAGGACGTAAAGTGCCGATAGATTGCCGCTAAGCATTTTGTCCGACATCAGACGATTCTGCCAGATCACCGCATTACTATCTCTATATTATAAACTAGCACTTTGCCTGTTATGACGAGAGGGTTTCCAGTTGATCCGATCAAGAGAACAGCCTGCTCGTGAAATTAACTTGCAAACGGCTGAGCTGTCCACAGACACACGTACCCTTTACGTAGTTCTTAGAGAGATCCTGCGTACCAAGGAATGTGACAGGGTTGGTCCATTGAACTACTGGTACAACTCTTTTTTGTCAGCTAAGTGGATTGGAGCAACGTAAAATAAAGTGAGCCGAATACTTAACCACCAAGTGATACGTCTTCACCTCTATAGTAAACACGGTTACATATATAATTGTATGGTTAAGAAGTTCTCTCGGTGCTGCAGCTTGAGCAAATGTATTCCATCATAGGTGAGTCAACCAATGCATTTTGAGTGAAATTTGATAAATGAAAACTTTGGAGCCTCGTCGAAAGTATAGTTTTGTATTTCGATGGTAGATTAATCCGTCATATTTAACATCACCACTTGACTCATATGTCTTATTAGAGGACAAACATTCTTACAGCATACAACCTAAGTCTCCAACCTGGTTCGTATGCTGGTAAGAAGTGCATATATATATATGTATGTTTTTCTTTGAGTTTTATTTAAGTTCTAAAGAGAGTTCAAGTCGGTCGCTAACAAGCAGATAAGACTTTTTGAGTCAAGAGAGTTCCCGCTGTATGTAAATATATACCTGAGTTGGTGTGTTGGTCGAACTGTCTGTCGGTACATTCACCCAAGTGTATGCATCGATAGCTGTAACTTCCGCATTAATTCATCATAAATGATCTTTTTTTCCTGGACTTTTGATGGTACATTAACATCCACTGGGTAGCTAACCTCTACACCAATACAGTGCATGACTTTTGTTCCCTGTCCCACAGATCAATAACAGGTATGTTACGTTTGCACTGAATTGCTGTTTTTACTGGTGTGTTTCACTAATATTCCTTGGTTTTGAAGACGTGAACACATGTTAGTTCCGACATGCCTTTCATCTATATGCCACGGCAATCTCTTCTGCCAATAGCATGTATATAGTCTTTGCAACTATATCATTTGTCAGAGGCAGGTAGTATCTCGTAGACATTTTGCGACAGCTACTGATGATGTGGGCGATATATTCCACACTGGTAAAACAGAGCCGGCATTTTCTATCACAACATGGAAGTATGGTGGTGTCTTTGTCTCTCTCATTTATCAGGTATTTGATATCTATCTCTTGTTATTGGATAGCGAAGGCATATCCTACTAGATAAGATGTAATGTATCTATCACAGGTCTAGGAGAGGTTACACTTCCTGTCAATGTTGTTATCCTCTAGCTTACAGGATATCTACTAATGCATTGCTTTTTGTTGGTATGATGCCTGCTTCTCCAGCAAACTTCTGTTTAGGTAGGTCAGTCCAGCCTCCTTTGGCTTGGTTGAGACAGTTGTACTCTAAGATTATCTGCACAGTACTTCTCCAACTTTGAAGACGTTGTTGCTCTCACTTTTGAGTATGCATGGAATGTATTGTTATTGTTTCTTACAGTTCGCTGTCCACTTTTTGTTCTCTATACCGGCCACTCTCTGCTTGATGCTTACAAACTTCCTACACTCGGATCCGTGGATTGTACCCTTATACATACGTGCATACATACATGTATGTATGCATGTATGTATGTATGTACATGTAAATATGCATATTTGTGAGAGTGTGTCTTTCTAATTGTGCTTGTTCTTCCACCGCTTGACAAACTGTGTTGGTTTGTTTATGTCCCCGTATCATAGCAATCTAACGAAAATAGTCCAATACAATAAGTACCAGACTTAAAAATTGTATTAGGGTCGATCTGTTCGACTAAAGTCCTTCAAGGTGAAGCCCCAGCATGGGCGTAATCCAATGATTGAAACAAGTAAATGAAAGACATAAAAGGCCATAAACAATTGTTAATTATCTTTTTTACTGTGATTTAGGTTTTGTATATTTGTCGTATTTTTGAGTATATAAGGCGAACAAAGTTATAACAGAATTAAAGATCAAAGATGGGTTGTTACATTATATATGTGAAAGATCATCGATGACCTTTCAGATTCATCAGTTTTAGACGCTTTTTGATAGACTGTGTTTATTATTTTAATGGCTTTAGTCATAACTTGTTTGTTTTTGACTTAGTCTATTCTCATCATAAGTTTCCTGACGTTAAACTCTTCAGGATTTACGTAGCAGTATCTCCTCTTTTATCTTCATTATAACTCCATCTTGTACATATACATACATACACACACATACATACATACATATATATATATATATATATATATATATATATATATATATATATATATATATATATATATATATATATATATATATATATATATATATATAACGTGAGAGAGTTAGGGGTTATATATATATGTACGCATATATATATATTACACATGTATATATACATATATAGTACAGACATATGTATACATGCACACACACACGCACCCACACACGCACCCACACACATGTATGTGTGTGTGCGTGTGCGTGTGCGTGTGCGTGCGCACACGTGTTTGTGTATATGTACATATATATGTATCTACTGATATATATTTTATGACATGAACCATCTTATTAAGAAAAAAAAAACTTAATAAAGACAAATATGAACAAAGAACAAACATTTATAGATAAAAAATTGCAATCAAGTAAAATACCACTTTGATTGGTTAAAGAGCTTCATTTCCGGTTGTTAATTCGTTGAAACTACAAAAGTGTCCGGCGGCATAAATTAGAAATCAGACTCACTTCGCCAGACTAATGAGGTTGGTGGTTTGCAGTGTCATTGATACATATATATCCACAGTTGTGACATCACAATGACACAGACAGAAACACACACAGTGTTGGTGGATCTCCGTCGTCTGAGGATGCGGAATAAGTTCTTTTCCAAACTAACTGAATCATCTGGTGCTGAATTAACTTGCAATTAGCTGAGATTTCCTTAGACACGTGTACCCTTAATGTAATTGTCTGGCGGAATCTGTGAGTTCCAGTGTGTGAAAAGACTGCACAATCTACCCAACGGGCTTCTATGTAGTTTACGTCTATCCAGTTTTCAATTTTGTTCAAAAGGTACCCGAAATTACAGAAAATTACATTTAACTAAGGTGACATGCAGTGGTTCCGAAGCGAACTTCTTAGACGTTTTACCATATTGCGCTTACACATATCACCCACCCACCCACTACCCACCAATGTGTGTGAGTGTGTGTGTATATATGTGTCTGTATCAATTTAACTGGCTCTACATTGGTTACAACGACGAGTGTTCCAGTTTATCCGGTCGACAGAAATGTCTGTTCGTGAAATCAACGTGCAAGTGAGGCAGAAAATTACAAGGCTGGCCCTTTGAATAACAGGTACAACTCATTTGTGCCTGTTGAGTCGATCGAGCAACGGGAAATTTGCTGAAAGACACAACGTGCCGGCAGGAATCGGACTTATGACCTTACAATTGTGAAGCGAATACCCTAAACACTAAGCCTTGCAATTCTACACACACACACACACACACACACACACATATTTGTATTTGATTTTATTGACATCAGAAAGATGAAAAGCAGTTGGCCTATTAAGAGTAGGGACACATTTTTTCTTGGCGTTTTAACGATTCAGGCAATCCATCGCTTTCTTGCCATTACTACAATAGCGGTTTCTGTATGGTCCCATACCACCACCACCACCACCACTTGAACATCCCTGACCAACTCGTCTCTCCACCTTTCGACACCCTTATTACACTCATCTGAATCCCCTAGCCTCTCACTAAGAACTACACTCAGTCTTTTCTTCTCCAGAACTTTAAACCTTTAGAATCTTCCCTCCTGTAATTGTTGATCTGCAACAGTTAAATAGACCATAAATGGCATCACACTTACACCGGTCTGGTTAGGATTGCAAAAGATTATGGGCCTCTTCTTCTAGACTAAAAATATGTGTGTGTTGGCGCAGTAATTCTTGTGTGCTTAAGAGGCTCGCTTTGCAACCACCTGGCTTCAGATGCAGTCTCAAAGCGCAACACCTTGGACAGGTGTCTTCTACTATAGATCCACGTTGACCAATCCCTTGCGAGTGACTTTGGTAGACGGAAGCTGTGAGGAAGCCCGTCGTACACACACACACACACACACACACACACACACACACACACACACACACACACACACACACACACACACACA
>NC_068990.1:18083346-18087267 GCF_001194135.2 Octopus bimaculoides
CTGTGACCAAATACCATTACTCTGGACAGCCAATCTCCAGAAGGTTGATGGTATGTACAGTTTTGGCACTTGTCGATCTGTTTTCTCATCGACCTATCAGCATATTTCCCTGTAGATATAACTGCCAACTCGATCGCATCTGCAAATAAATTCGAACTGAACAAAAAACTGTGGATCCGGTGATGTTCTTGCCAACTATCTTATTTTATTAGTTGCATAGCCAGCCGTTGGCGTTAATTTTTTTCTCGCATAGTCTTCTCTTGATGTTAGCATCGTTCTTCCTTTTTGAAATTGTTTGTTGCTTGGCTTTAGTCCTGTGAATCTTAAGTCAAATAACTTTCATTATAAGCACAAAGCTTTTGAGATGTTACCTTTCACTCTGGATTACTTTTCCTTTGTTGAACCTTGAGTAGTATTCACCTTGGAGTGGATTTTCTCTTATTTTTAAAGATATTTTTGGAATTCCACTTTGATTTTCATCGTTTCATTTTTTTGAAACATTTCTGTTGTGTTATTTCTTATCTAAATGTTTCTCTTCTGTGTATTTTGTTTCTAGTCTGTAATGTATTGTTTCGTTTTGTAGAGAAGTGGGGTTTTTTTTTCTTCGCGTTCCTTTAGTAACGTAATCAATTTCTTTTTGCTTAGAAGTGTTTTTTTCTCCTTCTACTGTTGGTATTCATATTTTAGTAACACTTTTCTTTTTTTTATTTCTATCGGGTCACGTTCCCTTTACATGCGTGGTAAGTACCTTCGCTGTCTCAGGTTTGAGATACTGGCTTCGGAACCTTGTAATAGTGTTCGGGGGATTTCTTCTTAAGTTCTTCATGATTATCATGATGATCATGATGACGACGATGACAATTATGGTGATGGTGGTGATGGTGGTGAAGACAACAATGATGACAAACGATGGCACCGACGTTGATAATGACGACGACGACGACGACGACGACGACGATGATGATGATGATGATGACGACGACGACGACGACGACGATGATATTGAATGACAACACCGATGATGGTGTTACTGGTGGTTGTTGATAATGACGATGTTGATGATGATGATGATGATGATGATGATGATGATGATGATGATGACGATGACGACGACGACGACGATGATAATGATGATGAGGACAATGAATATGCGCTCGTATCAGGTGAGAGAGTTAAAGGAACAACAATCCTGGGACGGTGCCAAGTATTCAAGACTGTCGTCGAAATTGTTGTTGCAAATAAATTAGATCGTTGCTTGTTGCTGCCGACATATGCTAATTACATTTCGATAAATGGCTAATCTCCGATAAACTTTATTTTCTTGCTTTCTTTTAGTTTTCTTAAGGAATGTAGAATGGATTATCACCGGCGGAATTTAGTTTATATATTTAACGTTCTCTCAATTGTGATGTACTGTGCTAAGACTTTTAAACAGGAGAGACACGTTTGCTTATCTGCCTTCAGATAGCAGACACGAATACGTTCTGACCACAAAGAATGCTAATTTAATGTGTGCTTCTAGCAAAATGTTTTAGTGTTAGTAACCAACATGATGGTGGATGGAATTACATAAATGTATATGCGAACATACATACTCATGTATGTATGTATGTATGTATGTATGTATATCTGCACATACTGTAATACACACGTATATATGTATACATAAATAGACACACACATATACACACATGTAAGAAGTGACAATTTTGCTATTGCTAGATTTTAGAATATATATATATGTATGTGTGTGTGTGTGTGTGTGTGTGTGTGTAACGAAAGGAAAAATAATTTGAAAAATGAAAATAAAACAAAAACCACAAATAAAATTACTTTATTGATATTTATTTTTAGTATATTGCATGTCTTGTCGAAAGAATGTCACAGACATTCTGAAATTATTGAATTCATTCACGTCACTACTAACTCTACCACACATCGCAACTACCCCATCACATCTCATTCCTTCTTTGTTCAATATAGAATTCGATATTTCGTAACTATAAAGTTTAACATAAATTTTATTGCTTTGTAGCTAAGAAGTTTTTCTTTGAAATTACCACATGGTTCCAAGTTCGATTCCAATGTGAATAATTTTGACTAAATGTCTTTTACTGTAATAATGAAATTTAGTAAATGGAAATTGTGTGAAAATACTCCATGTCAACGGCCATCCAATACTATGTACACAACGGCTATCCTGTTACTTCTCATGGTCAGCGCTAGTTCCTACAACGATCATCTACAGACTAGTGACTTTGGTGCAGAAAACGGACTGGCTGCGCAGAGGATTGACATGTTTTGAACAATGGTTCAGTCAGCTGAGAACCATGATAATAGGAATGTAGATATGGCGCACCACATTACTGGAAATGAGTGATTCATAGTCCTTCTTAGGACATTAAACTAGTAGAAGGAAATCTCTGATGTAAAACCTGTGACTCGATGGCAGCTAATGATGTTGCGTATTTCTTTCTTTTCAAGCTATCAGTCATTGTTGTTCGGTGAGTGAGGTTGGCTGAGTACTAGGCCTCTCCTCACTTTAAAAAGCATAATGCACAGGCATTACTTGTCCTACTGACATCGTCAAGTTATACTTATACTCGAGAACGTGTATGTATGTATGTATGTATGTATGTATGTATGTATGTATGTATGTATGTATGTATCTATCTATCTATCTATCTATCTCACGAGTACAACCGTTTAACACGTACGTGTACACAAGGTCGAGTGGATGCGAACTGTAATCGCAGCTTCGGTTGTATGTCTTAGCTCTAGTTTCCACCATAATCATCTTCCGTTAAAGGCAAAACCGTTATTATTGCCCCTCCACCGTATATGATGGCGGACTATGAAACTCTTGAATTTACAGACATGATACTGAGAGATGGATGTGACAAAAAATATTCTGCCTTCTAATCCCAACGTAAATTACTTCAAACTTCACATTTTTTTTTAATCTCTAAAGTCGATGAAGTAAGTCACTTCAATAACTTTCGGGACCAGTGGAATGGTCTGTATTAACCCCTTGTAAAGATTGCTCTCATGTGTCTAACCATTAGAAACAAGTGTTGCAACATGTAGAGCACTGACATGTTTTATATACTTCTTAAATTTTGAGGAGGTTCGAAAAGCCAGTGTGAAGAGAAAAAAAAGGTTGCCTGCATATGTCTAGTCACAAAAAAAAAAAACATTGATGCGACATGTTAAACACTAACACAGCCTATATTAAGTAAAAAGCGTCAATGAAAGCAACATTGAATAAAATATATACATGTATATATAACACGTTCGTGTGCACTCGAACATGAGAAAACCTTCCACTCACTGCGAAAATAGTCTCGGGAGAAGACTGTTTACAGCTTGACCAAGCTTTACGCACACGGAAGAATATACTGTTTACTGCACTTATATATACGAACTACCATTTTTATAGGATTGTGAAAGATACACGTGCGTGAAGACGCATAACAACACGGAAACGCATGCACCTCACTATCTGATGACGTCATTCATGGCCCTATGTGTTTTCGCACATGTCTATGAGGAACATTTTCTCCCGAGACTATTTCCGCAGCAGAAAGTCTTCCCACGTCCGAGTGTACACGTCCGGGTGTACACGTCCGGGTGTACACGTCCGTGTGTTAAGTATAATTTTATATGCATATAATTCAAATATATTTATTAAGTTATGATCAGGTTTGAAAAGTCAGCATTACCTGACAAAGATTGCCCTCATGTGTCTAGCCACAAGAAATCATTGTTGCTGCATATTAGGCACTAACATATGGTTACTTGACTGGGAACTGCAGTTGCTGCTGCTTATAGTTGCTTATGGAGGTGGAGAGAGAGAGAGAGAGAGAGTGTGTGTGTGTGTGTGTGTGTGAGAGAGAGAGAGAGAGAGAGAGAGAGAGAGAC
>NC_068990.1:18087277-18089777 GCF_001194135.2 Octopus bimaculoides
GTGTGTGTGTGTGTGTGTGAGAGAGAGAGAGAGAGAGAGAGAGAGAGAGACTATGAGGTGATAGAGAGGGTGAATATTCTCCTTAAGAAGAGAGAACTACTTCAGGGCTTTGTATCTTATTTATATTTTCTTTTCTCCACCCAATGTCTTGAAATCTTTTTCCAATGAGTATTTCCACAAAGCCTATTTATTAGACATTCCTGTAGTTTTAGTAGAAGCGGTAAAATATTTCTTTCAAACATGTCATTATTTCTTAAGTTTCGACGATGTTTGAAGATCCAACATCCATTAACAATAGTAAGGCCTTACAAAAATCGTCCCCATGTTTTGAGCCACATGGAATCATTGTTGCTACATGTTCAGTACTGAAATGTTCTAAATGTTTCTATGTTCCAACGGTGTCTGAAGTACCACTATCAAGCATCCATATTGATAATTTTAAGCGAATATAATACAAATTTCATCTATGATAGAGCACTGGGCATTATCTGGTAATATTTCCAGAAGTTTTGGTACTTATTACCAACTGGAACTGAAACAAGGCAGAATATTTCTTTCAAACATTTCGTCAGAAAAGGAAGAACAAATGTCCACGATATTTTATTTCATTGCCTCTATGATTGGTGACGGAAAGACTGGAAGTTGTCTACGACAAAACACTGAGAATTTGAACTCCGAATGTTTGTACTAGTAAGCCAATATCCAGTGCCATTTCTACTCAATAATCTCACTACATATTGAGCTGGAAAAAATAACTGATCATGTGAATTCAAAATCTGTTTTCCATACATGCTTCTGGCTATTTACTTCAAATACACAATTATTACTTTCGGAAAGAATATAAACAGAACGGAGCACCGTTTCCAATTTTCCTATCAATAATGCCATGTTGTTTCCATATAAGAAATCGACTTTGTTTCTGGCAGTTCTGCATTCAAATACCTCTTGGATCGAATTTTATTTTATGTCAATGTTGCTTATTGTTGCTGTTTTTGTTGCTAAGTCCCTCGTCAGTTTCTAGCGATGACAAAGTTATGTTTTACGAACGGCCTCATACCACTTTCGTTTTCACTCGTGCTCATAAGTATTTTAATGAGAGAAAATATAAGATAACTAATAATAATAAATATAACTCTTTCTACATTAGCACGAAGCCAGCAATTTTGAGAGGGTCGACTAACATTTTATGATTATCGACTCCGAAAGGATGAAAGACAAAGTCGACCTCTACAGGAATCTAACTCAGAATGTAAAGAACATTTGGTCTGATTCGCTAACGATTCGGCCAACTCGTCACCGCCTTAGTAATAATAATAATAATAATAATAATAATAATAATAATAATAATAATGATGATGATGATGATGATGATGATAAGTTGTCGGGGAACGTCATAGACATGTGCTGAGAGGAATTCTTTGGAGTTTGGAAAACTCACCTCTGGAAACATGGATGTTTCGTTCAACATCCTCAAAGAAATCTTATTTGAGTGGGATGGGCTACTCGACCTGAAGAAAATTCTAACTGGGCCCCACCCGCAGGGTCATGCGCTGTTTATCCTGCTATGAGATCACCATGTCACGCACATTGTGCTGGTGTACCCTTATCAGACGAGTAGTCATGATGGGTATACTAGGCTTCGTATATTTTACCCCAGTGTCACTTTGATGGTATGCACTGTTCTCTCACTCAATAATAATAATAATAATAATAATAATAATAATAATAATAATAATAATAATAATAATAATAATAACACCAACAACAACTACAACAATGGTTTCTTTATTTACCACTAAGGATTTACAGAAAGATTGAGGACGTTACAGAAGGAAAGAATACAACACGATGTGGTGTTAGATAAAAGTGTGTAAATAGTAAAATAATAGAAACAAAGAGACAAACACTTCAAAGTAATTATTCATTATTCATGGGAAATTGTTTTGTTTTTAAGCGTCCGTTCTTATCTAAAATAAATAAATAGATAAAAACAATAAAATTAAAATGAAATTTTCAAGCAGCCGAGAAATGGGTATTCTCCGAAGTTTCTGTGGAATACAGTTACTCGACAAGGTGCATAGATCAAAGATCAAGAAGCCTCTCCTGCAGTACAGCTGCAGTACCATGTGACTAGAATGTCGTAGGAAACGATCGCAAGACGATGACTGACCAGCAGGTGACCTTAGGCTAGACCAAAAACGAGAAGGCTGGTTAATATCCCAGTTAAGGCGGCGGTTAATTCCCTCAGTTAAGGCAGCAGTTAATTCTCTTAGTTAAGATGGCGAGCTAGCAGAATTGTTAGCACGTCGGGCAAAACGCGTAGCGGAATTTCGTCTATTGTACGTTCTGAGTTCTAATGTCATCGAGTCATTTGAATTCAGAAAGACTTTGTCTTCCATCTTTTCAATTGAAAGACATTAACTTTCATCCTTTCCAGGTCGTAAGTACCAGTCAATCACAGGGATTGATGTAATCGACTCGACCCCCGCCCCTGAAATTT
>NC_068990.1:18094423-18097497 GCF_001194135.2 Octopus bimaculoides
CAAAAAAAAAAAATCAACAACAAAAAAACAAAACGAAAAGCAAAACATAAAACAAAAAATGAAATAAGAACCCCCTTCCCAAATACAACAATAACAACAAAAAGAACAGCAGCAGCAACAACAGCAATAACAACAACATTAAGATGAAAGGTAGCTTTAGTATTCTTCGTGTGTGCAGCTTTATAGCTTGCAGTGTTGCCTGTCTTAACTGACTGTATTTGTATTTTTAGTTGTATGTTTTTTATATTATTATTTTAATAAAATTTTTTGCTCTTTCGTTTTATATATATATATATATGTTTTGTATTTCTTCACTTTGTCGTTAATATGAAAGCGATGTCAAAAGTATGATATTTTATGAGTATTGTATTCTGGTTGCTTGTTATTATTTATTATTATTATTATCATTATTATTATCATTATCATCATCATTATCATCATCGTTACTATTATTATTATTATTATTATTATTATTATTATTATTATTATTATTATTATTATTATTATTACTGTTGTTGTTGACGCAGGAAGCTGGCAGGATTGTTAGCGGCATTTTATCAAAATGCTTAGCGGCATATCGCCCGTCTTTACTTTCTGAGTTCAAAATCTGCCGAGATCGACCTTTGCCCTTTCGAGATCGAAGAATTATGTAACAGTTGCGCACTGGGGTCGAATACATCGACTAGCAGCCCTCGCCAAAAAAAAAAAAAAAAAAAAAAAAAAAAAAAAAATTCAGGCCTTGTACTGGGATAAATTAATCCTTAAGGTTAAACTTGAAGTCATCCATGAATAACCTTTTGTTAGCGACCCTTGATCTTATATGCTGCCTTAGCTTTCTTCAAAATCATTGTTAGTGGTGTCACGCACAGTACAAAAATCATCCCCATTGAAATATAATTCTCTTGATTTGAATTGCCCCTAAGCCTCTCCATACTTTTCCTAAGGGATTGTTGGAAATTTGATTCACTACTAAAATAGATTCACACATTCTATGATGCAAGAAAGTGGGATCACATCGTAGACCTTGCGGTAATCAGCCCTTAGCATGGCCAAATCGTTTTCCTCTCCTTGCAATCCTTAAGTACTGTTTTGTCTATTAGAATTCGCTCCTTCCTATTTCTGCACATCACTCTTGCACACTTTGTGCCCACCTGGTAGAACCCCATTTTATTGAAGATACCCATACATTGACTTTGTGATTATTCCAGTCAATAACTTTCGCATAAGAAGCAAGCATTATATCGGTCACCGTCGGACAAAATGGGTAACGGCATTTCGCCTGTCATTACGTACTGAGTTCAAATTCCTGCGAGGTTGAATTTTCCATTCATCTTTTCGAAGTCAATAAAAGAAGTTATAGTTGAGCACTGGGGTCGCTGTAATCGACTAGCAACCTCTCTATAATCTCAGGTCTTGTGCCTATAGTAGAAAGGATTATTATCATTATTATTATTATTATTATTATTATTATTATTATTATTATTATTATTATTATTATTATTATTATTATTTATTGCCTTTGCACAGCTTCTAACGCTGGAGATGTACTACAGTGTCAGATGTTTACTACCAGTGAACTAAGGTAACTCTTCTAATTTTTCGAACGCCTTCCGGAGTATTCGAGTTGTTCCAAGCAGTGCTGCTTTCTGCAAGTGCTCCACCTTATTGCAGCCCCTATTTGTTCCACATACTTCTCGAGATTTTTCTCACTGTTCCCAGGGCTCCACAATTATTGATACTACTACTACTTTTTCATCGACCACAACTGCTTAACTTCCCAAGCTAACCTGTCATATCTATCGACTTTTCTTTCTTCCTTATCGCATACTTTGTTGTCAGCTGAGTATGCTATATCTATGATCCAGCATAGTTTGTTTTCTTTCTCAATTAAAACTATGTCTGGCTTCCCATTCTCTATCTCATGGTCGCACTCAATCATAAAATCCCATAGGATCTTTGCATTTCTATTTTCGACGATGCCTTCAAGTTTGTGGTCGTACCAATTGTTTGCTCTGTTAAGTCCATACTTGTTGCAAAGTGTCCAATGGACAAGCCTGGCTATATTGTCGTGGCCTCTCATATTCCTTCTGTGCTAGTGGCGTACATCGGCTGGTAATATGCCATACGGTTTCACCGTTTTGTCCACAAATTTTGTACTTATCACTTTCTGCTGTGTAGTCTATTCTGTATTCTATGTTGTTTGTTCTTAGTGCTTGCTCTTGGGCAGCACAGATTAGAACCTCCGTTTCCGGTTTTAAATCACTTTTAGTCATCCACAACCATCTTTTTTCTCTGTTTTATCTTCAACATCCCTATGAAATTGACCATGCATTATTTACTTTACCCACCTATTTTCAGTTTCATTCGTTTTCAATTTCTTGTATAGTGCTTTATCTTTGCAATCTTTCATCTTACACAAGCCTGACCTTCTTACTTTTAATAATAGCCGTTGTGTGGCATTTTTTTTACATACCATGCTATATTGTTTTCTTCTGCTCTAATGCTGTGTTCACATCCAATTAGTCATCTTCCCCCTCTTTTTCTTGGTACATACAGTCTGTCTGTGTCACTTTTTGGGTGGAGTGACCCATATCTAGTTAGCAACTTCCTTGTCTTTCTGTCTAAGCTGTTTAGTTCGTCTACTGTCCATGCTCCATGTCTAAGCAGTGAAACTGCCCAGGTGTTGATAACTTCGATCTTATTTCGTCCGTTTAATTTCGACTTAAGGATCAGTCTCAGTCTGCGCAAGTACACCACCTTAAATTTTCCTGTCATTTCTTTCTCCATCAATTTATCCATTTATTATTATTATTATTATTTTATGTTTGACTTTTGTTTTGCATTTGTACAAGTTGGATCCAAGTCTCACCCAGAGACCTCAAGAGACAACAAGTTAGAAGTTCATGTAGGTGTTATGCCTAGGGTACCATATATTTGGATTTGTACAGTTTTGTTCAAGTGAATGTTTAAGAAACCATAAGAAAATTATGTTTGCTTTAAAATTTGAGATCACATAGACAGTATTTTACGTAGGATATGGGCAGTTCCCATGAGCACTATCTTTTGGACTTCAG
>NC_068990.1:18098878-18100146 GCF_001194135.2 Octopus bimaculoides
TTATTATTATTATTATTATTATTATTATTATTATTATTATTATTATTATTATTATTACTGAGTGAGAGAGCAGCGCATGCCATCTAAGTGACAGTAGGGTACACATTATTACTATTATTCTGATTTCGCTCAGGTTCGGTCTTATTCCTGGTAGGATTTATGTGGGAGCGGGTTACTACCTGTAACCTTAGGTATCCACAGGTTTTCAGCGGTTTTGTTTGTTCCTGAGAATGTGGGTGGTTGATGTCAACACAATTTTTTGAGTCTCATAAATTGTTAGTTTCCCAGGGATCTGGTCAAAAAATTTGTCAGTATTTTTCTTGATCATTCCATGGGCTCCTACAACAGCAGGGATGGTTTTGGTTTATAATTGTCACATCCGAGATATCTCAGTCTCAATGTCCTTATATTTCGACAGTTTTTCAAATTCCTTTGCTGAAATGTTTTTATCAGTAGGTACGGTCAATTAACAGGCATGTTTCTTTTGTTTTATCTCTTTGATAACAATGTCTGGCCTGTTAGAATCTATTTGCCTGTCTGTATGTATCCTATAATCCCATAGGATTGTAACATTCTCCCCCTCAGTGACTAGTTCTGGATGGCGTTCACAGCAGTTCTTAGGGTACGAGATACCATAGTGACGGTGTATTACCAAGTGCATGCTTTTGTCAACTCGAGCATACCTAGTTTGATATTCTGTAGGGGCAAGGACTGAGCAACCGGCAACAATGTGGTCAATACTCTCAAGTTTGTCATTACAAAGTCTACACTTTGTGTGTGACATTAGCTTGATAGTTCCGGATGAGGAGACTCTGGTTTGTGCTACTAGGGTGAATCATTCTGTTTCGGCTTTCAAACCAATAATCTGCAGCCACTGATGGTATTATTATTATTATTGTTCAGTAGTTTTATTTTTATAACGTGCTTTCACTTTACTACCGAGCGCAGCTCTGTGCGCCTTGGGTATGTGCTGTGGTTTGCTGTGGTGCTCTTATGTTTACTGTATTGAAAGTGTTTTGCGTAGAATGTGTGCAGTACCCAGTAGTGCAATTTTCTGTATGTTATATATATTTGTAAGTCCTGGTATTTTTGTTATGTATTTGTCTGAATATTTTTTTATTATACCTATGATAGGAATTGTTTCTGTTTTTAGATTCCACATTCGAGTTATCTCTATTTCCAGGTCTTTGTATTTTGAAAGTTTTTCCATTTCTTTTAGAGAAACGTTGTCATCTGCTGGTATTGATACATCAATTAGAAAGCATTTT
>NC_068990.1:18101008-18103538 GCF_001194135.2 Octopus bimaculoides
TATATATATATATATATATATATATATATATATATGAATACACACACACACATACATGTATATGTGTGTATGTGTGTATAAAATTTTGTCTGAATCTTCGCTTGGCATACCTTTTCAATTTCATAAACATTATTTTCGTTATTTTTAACTTGTCTACATACACTAAGAAACAAAAACTTGTTTTCGTGTTTTCTTTTATTTTGTAAACAGACTAACTTTTTCATGTTTTGATTTTCTGCATCTCCGTTACAACGACTTGTCAAAAGATCTGCTTCCGACATTTTGTTCCGTTTCCAATCTATACTCTTTTGTGAACGTTCCATCGGATAGAGTCTATGTAGAAAATTCAACTTCCATGATAGGGCTGATTGAGGCTAAACAAAATCACTTTGGTTATTGAATATTTATGTTTTGTTTTGTTTTGTTTATTTTAACAATAGATAGAAGCCTGGCATTTCCATAATGTACCAGAAGTAAACGTTCGAAAAATTCTGTGCGGACTGGTATGGCTCTAAACAGTGGGACTAATTTGTACTTAATGATTGTATGTATAGTAGTAAGAAACTTTATAGAAAGCTGAATAGAAAACCCCTCATGCAAATATTTAGACGCTTAACTCTTTACTCTCTAAAGGGCCCCGGACTCATCCAGGTCACAATTCTTTGATAACTCTCTGCCGTCACATTCTGTGCCATTGTCTTTGTCCTGGATTGTTAAGGTAGTACTAAGGTACTTTGATGTTGTAACCAGTTTATTCAAAGAAGATTGTAGGGGAAATTATGCCTTCTGATACTAACTTCCGTTCCTCCTCGACCAGATCCTGTTGAGACTCTTCTCAGCAGCTTTTACCATTGTCTTAAGAACTTTGGTTATTTTTCTCCCTGAAATGAAGAGCCACTTCATGAGATCATATGCAGATTTGCCCCAAATCATCTTGCCCCAAATCATCTTGCCCCACCTATGGCAAGGAGTTTGATTTGGAAACCAAATTTCCTCAGTCTTATGGCTAAACATTCATATTTTTGGTCTTGTAAATGTGGGCTTCCTCTATTCTGCTTTCACGTGACACAGTGAGTTCAGCCAGTATCGCTTGTTTCGATGAAAGTGAGATAAGTGCAATGACTGGTCTCATATTACTCTTGTTGATGATGTCTGGGTGATTCTTCTATAAAATCTGCTGTGCACTCCCACCCACTCACCTACTCCATCCAACAGACACAGCTTCCGTGATTCAGTTGTTACAGGAGTTAGAGGCCACAACCTTGTTTTTTTTTCTGCTGTGTAGCACACCGGCGGCGTTTCTGCTGTCATCATCGTCTTTCTCGCGGCACATATCGCGTTTGGGTTCGAGGTTACCCTGTATACCCTTAAGAATTGTTGGATCACGACCTCGCCCATAGCTTCTTTATTAGCTTTCTTTAAATCTCACTTAAAGTGTCTACGAACCGTTCGGCCCTTCCATTCAATCTAGGGTGAAATTTATGTCGGACGCTTTTTTGGCAATATAAAGTTAACTATACTTCTCATGCCCTTCTGCTGCTAGTTTTCTTAAAACTAGACGCGTTTTCATATCGTCCGTCCAATCCTTACGTTCTTTTCCAAAAACTTGTTGAACTCTTCAAAAGTAAGCCTAATAAGTTTTTTCTTTTTTCGGGATCATATTTGAATTCGCTTATGAAATTTGCTACATGGTCAGGTGAAAATGTATTCTCCAGTTTGGTTATCAACTTCAATACTTGTAACATTTGCTGCTGCAATCCTTGTTATTGTTCTCGTTGTTCCGTGAGTTGTTGTTGTTGCTGTTTTTGCAACTCAACTATCCCAGCTAACAAGTCTTCCATATTTTACGATTTTCGTAAGTTTACACAATATTTTTGTTTCGTTTTTTGTCGAGGTATTTAATTTTGCACGTGAATCAGTTTTAACTCTTCGTGTGAATATTTTTTTTTTCACTCTGCGTAAATTTGTTTTTCCTCATCGCACTGTCGTACCTGTCTTTTGACGACGGTTGTCGCTCTAATAGATATTGTTATATTCCAAAGTCATCGTACAGTGTTATTCTCAAAAGGTTGTTTCGATATAACGTCCACTCAATATCACAGTATAGTTACTATATCAGCACAGACATGACTATTAACACAGTCTACACATACTTCCGACCTTTTCGACCTTCTCCCTGTCGACCGGTTTATTTATAATGGCTTACTACTACCACTTTTTACGGGGAAGGGGTCTACAGTTTCACTGTACAACAATGAATAAACAGAATAAGGCGTTATAGCCAGATAGGAGACGAAAATACAGTTAACGTTAGAAAAGTTGTAGAGGGCAGAGAGAGAGAGAGAGAGAGAGAGAGAGAGACGCCCAGAGGTGTGTGTGTATGTGTGTGTGTGCGTGCGTTTGTGTGTGCGCACGCGCACGCACTATATATATATATATATATATATATATATAGATATATAGATAAACAGGCAGATATATATTTCATATGCAATGACAAAATTCTCTCAACAGCTAGTGGGGAAATATT
>NC_068990.1:18104001-18104900 GCF_001194135.2 Octopus bimaculoides
TATCACAGCGCAGGATAAAACTCACAATGTATGTATGTATGTATGTATGTATGTATGTATGTATGTATGTATGTATGTATGTATGTGTGTGTGTTTGTGTGTGTGTGTACGCGTGCGTGTGCGTATGTGTGTATGTGTCGAGGGCGCAAGGCCTAATTGTTAGGGTGTTGCATTCACGATCACGAGATCGTGGTTTCAATTCCTGAACCAGGTGGTGCGTTGCGTTCTTGAGAAAAACACTTCATTTCGCGTTGTCCTGCGACCACGTCGGCATCTGGCATGTGGTAAACAAATATTTCTAGGTTTCTTTGTAGATCTGATGTTACGTAGGCTAATGCGTCTCTTACAATATGTACTCGCATCTGAAGTGCTCTCAATCCTCACGAGTTTGTCGAATCACCCTTACATGCAGTGAAGATTGATGTATGGATGGCTATCGGCAGGCGAAGAATAGTAGGACCGATTCTTTCCAAAGAAACCTTGAATTCGGAACGTTATTGTGAGATAATTGATTAGTTTGTTGAGCAGCTAACTGAGAATGAAAAAAGTAACGTTTGGCTTCAACAGGTCTCAGCAACATGCCATGTTAGCAACTACACTTTGTTTTACTTACAACAAACTTTTGAACACAGGTTGATCATGAAAGGACACTGGCCACCCAGATCGTCAGACTTAACGCTTCTCGATTTCTTTTTATTCGGCTATATCAAGGACGCTGTGTTTGCAAAGAATCGGCATACACTTGATGAACTGTGTACGGATATTACTGATATTGTCTAAAATATCCCACATGAAGTTTTGATTAATGTGTTCCAGAACAAACGTCGTCGTGTTGACTTATGTCTACCACGTGGGTGCCAACAATCTCAACAATTTTGTAACCAGTTTGACGTAACTTT
>NC_068990.1:18105396-18106197 GCF_001194135.2 Octopus bimaculoides
ATATATATATATATATATATATATACATGCATATATATGGGTGCAGGACATCAAAAAACTGTGAACAAAATGAGAAACGAGAACATAAAAACAAAAACATAGAAAACGAACTTTTTTCGAAAACGAAAGAAACAAATAGAGAAACGAGACAGGCAACATAAAGAACATTCCCTTCATCAGTTGTCCCCTGTTTTATCTACTCCACGTTTCGAAGATAGGGACAAGATACGACTTCATTAGAACAATCCTTCCCGCAAAGTAAATTAAATAAAATTTGGGATCTTTTGCGGAGGGTTAAAGTGGTAACAAAAACAGGACAGTAAGAACAAAACAATAAAAACAAAGGGTGAGGGCTGTTAAGCCAAGATGATGTGAAGTGATGAATGCTGGATAAACGAGCTTTGAGAAGAGACAAGCGAAAGCACGTCTTGTCTTTAAGAAGGAAGTAGAAGAAAGGAAGATAGATAGCTGTTGGTCACGTGTGAGCAACGACATATCAAGGAGGAAGAGTGAGAGAGAGAGGGAACGGTGAAGATATCGAGAGAATAAGTACCAGGCTTAAGGCAAAAAAGAAAAAAAAAACAAAATACTGGGGTCAATTCGTTTGACTGAAATTCTTCAAGGCTGTGCTCTAGGCCGCAATCTAATGACTAAAACAAGTAAAAAATAAAAGATATAAATGCATGCATACACACCCACACGCACACATTGTATATATATGAATAAGTATACATACATACATACACATATATATATATACATATACATACATACATACATACATACATACATACATACATA
>NC_068990.1:18106444-18110615 GCF_001194135.2 Octopus bimaculoides
ATATATATATATATATATATACACATATATATATGTAATCAATATAAGAAAATACTACAGTGATATATTAATATACTAAGATACATTCTTTTCTACTCTAGGCACAAGGCCTGAAATTTTTGGGGAGGGGGCCAGTCGATTAGATCGACCACAGTACTAACTGGTTCTTAATTTATCGACCCTGAAAGGATGAAACGCAAAGTCGACCTCGGCAGAATTTGAACTCGGAACATAAAAACAGGCGAAATACCGGTAAGCATTTCGCCCAAAAAGGTATTAATAAACAAAGGGTGCAAAATAGGACCAGCGATTGCTAGAAATAAGAGTCAAAAAAATTAACTCTGAAAACCACAAAAAACACTAACCTTATTACATTTACGGGAAGCGGGAACAACAAACTAAAGCGATCTTTCCCTTGTGAGATAGACTCACAAAAACAAAAACAAAAAAAAAGAAAATTGCTGGACAAGGTTTTATCACGTGATTTCGAAATTTAACCAATAAGGTCTTGTTTCTGTTCAGAAGTATCTACCAACTACTCAGGGCTAAGAGACAGTTTGCTTCGTAATAGTAAATGAGAATAGGAAACCGTTGAATAGCAGCGCCAAATTCAAACAGTTAGAGCAATGTTTCTCAACCTTTTTACCCTTGCGTAGCCCTTAAAATAAATTACGTCTCAAGGAACCACTGCTCAAAAGATACTATATACCATATCTTTCTTATATTTTTCATCCTACTTCACGTGGTAAATATCATGTATATATGTCTGTCTGTCTGTCTGTCTGTCTGTCTGTCTGTCTGTATGTATGTATGTATGTATGTATGTATGTATGTATGTATGTATGTATGTACGTATCTATCTATCTATCTATCTATCTATCTATCTATCTATCTATCTATCTATCTATCTATCTATATCTATATGTATATACATACATACATACATACATACATACATATATATACATATATATATATATATATATATATATATATATATATATATATATATATAGGGTGTCCATAAATTACAGGCATCACTAAATATATTCCCAATGGTTATACTTTTTGACAACATAATAGGTTAAATAGAATGCTGTCTATATTACGATATTACAATAACCAATAATATGTTGTGCATGTATTGAGATATTACGATCATGAAATTAGCATCAGCTTATCTCTCTTTCTGGCGGAATCCTTAGGAACCTTTTGTGGAACCCAAGCGCTCCGGGAAACCCCGGTTGAAAAACACTCGGTTAGCGTGTATATTATCAATACAAGAAGATACTAGAATGATATATTAATATATTAAGTACATAGCAATTAAAAACCAAAACGGAATTAATAAATAAAGGGGCAAAATAGCACCAGAGATTGCTAAAAATAAGAGTCAAAACATTAACTCCGAAAGCCACAAAAAAAAAAAACACTTACCTCATTACATTTACGGGAAACGGGCACAGCAAACTAAAACGATTTTTCCCCTGTGAGATAGAAACACAAAAAGAAACAGCTATTCTTTTACTTGCTTAAGTCATTTGACTGCGACCGCCTTAACGGGTTTTTTAGTCGCAGAAATCGATCCCAGAACTTATTAGGCTTAGTACATAGTAGTACATAAATTGTAAGCCTAGTACATACTTTGTAAGCCTGATACACTCTTAAGCACACGTGCGCGCGTGCACACACACACACACATACGACAGGCTTCTTTCAGTTTCTGTCTATCAAATTTACTCACAAGGCTTTGGTCAGTCCGAGGCTATAGCAGAAGATACTTTCCCAGGTGCCACGCAATGAAACTGAACCCGGAACCATGAGGTTGGAAAGTAAACTTCCTACCATACACCTACTCCTATCAATATATATACATGCACACACATATACAAATACACACACACACACACACACACACACACACACACACACACAGAGGTAACCATACATAAATGTAAACATATACACAACACACTCGCGCGCATACACAAACATATGCATGTGCTTAATCTGTCATTTGTATTTCAACTAATGCGTTCGAAAAACAAAAAACAAAAAACAAAAAATAATAAAATCAGAATTAAAGAGAAAGATTCAATAAATAAATAAATAAATAAATAAATAAAGGAAAGAAAGAAATCCTCCCAAAGGATGCCAGTCCCACAAACTCTCATAGATTGCATACTTATGAATGCTCTGCGGCTGTCATGAACCCTAAAACGAATTTCGATTGTTTTTACACTTCCTATATTTTTATAGTTAATATTTCATTATCATACATTTCTCATCTTGTCCTGTAGTTAAATCGCTAATGGAGTTCTGTAGATAAAGCATGTTCATAACATGTCGAAATGTCGCCTCCATATGCAGTATTCTAATTGAAGTCAACCTTAATAAATTAATCATCAAAGGGCAACAACTACTTCAGACTGTAATTATGTCCCTTCCATCGTTCATGCGCTTCAACGTTAGGGTAAAGATAAGGTGAGGATAAGGTTTTTAAAACAATATAAAATCGTACTTGATGTTTGTTATTTTCAACCTGTAGCTATCGTGCCTGTTTTTGTGTCAGCTTAATCAATTCGATCTATATTTCCTTCAAAGAAGGTCGACCCTCGGAAAGTTCTCAGCCTTGTTTTTCTTGCTGCCGTTGACTTGGTTCAAGACGAATGTGTCAACTGCATCGATTACACCGGACTCGGACGGTCATCGAAGGCAATGGGGTCGAAACCTATGTGTGTGTGTGTGTGTGTGTGTGTGTGTGTGCATCTGTGTGCATCTATGTGTATCTGTGTGTATCTGTGTATATCTGTGTGTGTGTGTGCAAGTACTTGTGTGTATGTATATTTGGGTATATATAGGCGCGCGCACACCCACACCCACACATATATATACACATACATACATACATACATACATACATGTGTGTGTCTGTGTTTATCTCTATGTGTTTAAATGTATGTTTGTGTATATATGTATGTATATGTATTAGTATATATATATATATATATATATATATATATATATATATATATATATACATACACACGCACACACACACACACACACACACACACACACACACACATGTTATGTATGTGTGTGTGTGTTAGTGTGAATGAAAGTGCGCACGCGCACGTAAAATTAGAGAGATTGATGGAACGATGTTAGCGCATCTGGCAAAATAATGCTTAACTTCATATCGTTCTAAGTTCAAATCCCGCTGAGGTCGACTTTGCTGTTCATCCTTTCAGGCACGATAAATTAAGTACCAGTTGAGTAACGGGATCGATGTAATCACCTTCTTCCCTCCCCCGAACTACCTGGCCTTGTGTCAAAGTTTGAAATCATTATTATTATTAGTAGTAAGGCGGCGAGCTGGTAGAAACGTTAGCACGCCGGGTGAAATGCTTAGCGGTATTTCGACTTAATCCGTTTGTCTGTCCTTGTTTGTCCCCTCTGTGTGTAGCCCCTTGTGGGCAGGAAAGAAATAAGTATCGTTAGCATCCTGGACGAAATGCTTAGCGGTATTTCGCCCGTCGTTATGTTCCGAGTTTAAATCCCGCCGAGGTCGATTTTGTCATTCTTTCGGGGCCGATAAAATAAGTACCAGTTGAACACTGGGGTCGATGTAATCGACTCATCCCCACCTCCCCCAAACTTCCCTTGTGGCAAAAATTTGAAATATTAATTATTACTATTAGCTTATTTATTAAGGCGGCGAGCCAACTACATGGTTCTAGGTTCAGTGTCACTGTGTCGCACCATGGGCAAGTATTTTCTACTATAGCCTCGGGCCGACGAAGGCCTTGTGAGTAGATTTGTTAAACGGAAACTGAAAGAAGCATGTCATATATCTATATCTATGTGTGTGCATGTGTGTCTTTGTGTCTGTGCATGTCCCCCACCACCGCTTAACAACCGATGATAGTGTGTTTATGCCCCAGTAACTTAGCGGTTCGGCCATAGATCGATAAAATAAGTACTGGAGTCGATTTCTTTGACTAAAATTCTACAAGGCGGTGCCCCAGAATGGCCGCAGTCTAACGACTGAAATAAGTAAAGTCTAAAGGATATACATACATACATATATGTGTCTGTGTGTCTGTCTGTCTGTCTGTCTGTCTGTCTGTCTGTCTGTTTGTCTGTCTGTCTGTCTGTCTGTCTGTTT
>NC_068990.1:18110625-18111356 GCF_001194135.2 Octopus bimaculoides
TTGTCTGTCTGTCTGTCTGTCTGTCTGTTTGTCTGTCTGTCTGTCTGTCCGTGCCTGTGTTTGTGTGTCTGTGTGTATACAAAACAACCGAATCCTGATTTTGAATGATGATAATTTTCCGATTTTTTCTCAAATACATTGAATTAGCTGAATTACTCCTGAGTTAACGTTGAATTTGTCTGAGTCATCCACAAAGACATGGACTCTTAACGTAAATGTTAGGCAGAATCAGCGGGTTACAACGCTGTACATATTGAATTACATATTACATGTACAATCCACTTGACTGGATTCTATATAGTTTCCCTCTGTCCATCTTCACTCGGCACGAGCTTGTAGAAAATATCAATTGCTTCGGATATCAGTGAGTGGTTTCTTACACCGGACCTCATGGCTGCAAAGCGAACTTCAAACCATACTGAACTTACATATATATATGCATGCAAACAATCGATCGCATATTCCATATACTTACATTCATATATACATATGAACAATCCAAACAAACATATCCGTATATCGTGTAACCACTACACACATTTGTTTCTCTCCTTGTTTCTTTCCGTGTTCCTTTCTGTAGAAGAGTGTAGGCTCGAAACGTTAAAGACTTTCTCAATTCCCGAGCGTTATACTAATACATCTATTTGTTTTCAACACCACCTGTCTTCATCCGTTGTTTTTTGTGAATTTTCCCTATATATATGTGTGTGTGTGTGTGTGTGTGTGTGTGT
>NC_068990.1:18111636-18116143 GCF_001194135.2 Octopus bimaculoides
TATGTATAAATAAATATATATATATATATAGATGTGTCTGTGCGTGCGCGCGCGTGTGTATATACATACATATATACACACACACACACACATATATATATGATGAAAGCTTTGCAAAACGGTGGGAGAAATCTGCTTGAAACGTTATGCAGAAAATGGAAATGAGAAAACTGAGACTAATAGAGTGGAACAGACGCGTGCACACTCGCGCCCACGCGCACATACACACACAGATCTTCCCCCCCCCCCACATTGCACTTTTACCAGTTCGTTGTATGTGTCTACGAATATCAGTGATCGTCATGTATTATTCCTCTTATTAAATGTGTTCCTCCAATCCCGCACCAACCTCACTTTAAACGACTCCCTTATTGTCCATAGTTATAAAGACCGAACTGGTTGATTGAACCCCCAAGATAAAGAGAGGTTATTTTTGATATGAATATTAAATATTAACATCAATATTGGTGAAATAAATATTTCAGTTATTTGTGATGACATTCTCCATAGTTTTATGGTTATTAGCACAATAATAGCCATAAAACTATATCGAGTGTAATTGGGAATAACTGAAAATGTCGCCTCCTTCCCTTAACTGTTATTGTTACTGATAGACAAGTTCTTTTCATGTTGACATTACGGTGATACATGGCTGTACATAATGTGGACAACAGGAAACCATGTTGAAATGTATCGTCAGGTTCCGTTACTGTTATGGATGCTGCCAATAAAGATTGCCATTATTAGCAGCTGAGTTAATCACATTAACGCCTGTCACTGTTAATCTGTTACCAATAATGAAATCACAGACTTTCAGCATCGTTATTGAGAACGACTATTATTATTAATATTGTTGTTGTTGTTGTTATTATTATTATTATTATTATTATTATTATTATTATTATTGATGAGCTACGAAGTTAGTATATGGTAGAAATCGGTAGATTGTTGGGACAAAATGCCAAGCGGTACTTAATTATTTTTCTTTTATGTGCTAAATTGAAAACCCGCCGGGAGCAACTTTTATATCTTTGATATCATTCAAGATCGATAAAATATAATAATAACCGGTCAAATACTGGGGTACGTTTAATTAAATATTAGGGTAGGTTTAATCGAATATTGGAGTAGGATTAATCGAATATTGTAGTTCGTTTAATTAAATACTGAGATACTGAGAATAGGTTTAAATAAATACTGGGGTACATTAGACGAATATTGGCTAGGATTTTATCAAATATTGTAGTTCGTTAAATGAAATACTGAGGTAGGCTTAAATAAATTCTTGGGTAGTTTTACAGAAATAATAGCGTACGTTTATTCAGTTTAATGGCGTAGAGAGAGAGAGGTTTAGATCAGTTGTTCTCAGCTATTTTCACAAATGGACTTCTTTGATTCCCATTTCATTCTGGTGGACCCTACAACCATTCGATTTTAAATGCTAGTTTTACAGATACTTCTTACAAGATTCCAATTTCGTTTTTCACACCTTCACTTGTGTAGGTTTGCAATAGACCCTCTGAGAGAGCATGTTTCAGTGGTCGGAAACATGTTAAACTATGTGAAATGTTAGAGCAACAATCTAGATGTTCCTTGCAATAGATACATCTAAAACAAAATGTTTCCATGGATTCTTAAAATATTACTGTGGATCCCCCAGGTTACTATTTTACTTGCGTGAACCCCACCAAAATCTTATATGGACCTCTAGGAGCCATTAGTTGAGAACCACTAGTTTAGATAAAATACTGGGGTACGTTTAAGGTTTAATGAAATACTGAGATTGATTCAAATAAATACTGGGATACATTTTAGCAAATAATTGGGTAGGGTTAATCAAATATAGAGATAGGTTAACTCAAGTACTGAGATAGATTTAGTCAATATTGAGGTAGTTTAAGTTAAATATTGCAATATATCTAATCAAATATTAAGGAAGATTTCATCAAAAACTAGGACTTCATTAAACATTGGGCGTAAGTTTAATCAAATACTTGGGTAGATTTAATTTGATACTTGGGTATGTTTAATGAAATAGTAGGGTATGTTTAATGAAATAGTAGGGTAAGTGTAATCATATGCGAAGGTAGGTTTATTAAAATAAAACTTCAGGTTTAATCAAATATTGGGGTAGAATTAATTAAATATTAGAGTAGGTTTAATTAAACATTGGGGTATATTTAATAAAAAAAAAAGGGTATGATTATGAATATTGGAGTAGCCTTTAATCAATATTAGAATAGGTTTTATTAAATAACATGGTATGTCTAATCAAATACCGGGGTAGCTGTAATTAAATATGCGATATGTTTAGGCAAATACTGATGAAGGTTTAACCCAATACTTAGGTAAATTTCATCAAATACTGGGGTTGATTTAATTCATACTGGAATAGGTCTCAACATCTGGATATGTTTAATAAAACAATAGGGTAGATTTAATCAAATACCGAGACAAATTTAGTTAAACACAAGAGTAAATTTAATGAAATATTAAGGTAGGTTTTGTTAAAACACTAAGGTTTAATCAAATACCAAGGTAGATTTAATTAAGCATTGGGGACAGTTTAAGCAATAAGATATCTGAATTATGTTTAAGAAAATAATGCTGCAGGTTTAATCAAATACTGGGATACGTTTAGTTAAAAACGGGAGTATCGTAATCAAATACAGGGTACGTCAAAAACCTTCTCATGTTTTGCTGGCTGACAAACGTTTCAACAGAAAACGCACAGCGGGCACCACTCCAAACCACGATGGTGACTAAGAACAAAGCAATAAGCATATTAGCTACATGAAGACACCGTTACTATCTACCTAACTTTACTTGTCATACCAGCAACAATGTAAAATATGGGAGGTTTACTGCTGCACTAGGGTAAGTTTCAGTAAATTCTAGGGTTGGGTAAAGCAAACACTAGGGTATGTTTAATTAAATACTGGGGTGCGTTGTGAAAGCGCGTGGCTTAGTAGTTAGGGTGTTCGGCTCACAATCGTAAGGTTGTGAGTTCGATTCCCGGCGGCGCGTTGTGTCCTTGAGCAAGACACTTTATTTCACGTTGTTTTATTCCACTCAGCCGGTAAAAGTGAATAGTACCAACATTTCAAAGTGTCCACCTTGTCACATGCTGTACCACGCTAAATCTCCTTGAGA
Source organism: Octopus bimaculoides (assembly GCF_001194135.2). NCBI lineage: Eukaryota > Metazoa > Mollusca > Cephalopoda > Octopoda > Octopodidae > Octopus > Octopus bimaculoides. The sequence continues at coordinate 18,114,790 of NC_068990.1, forward strand.
ACTACGCTAAGGATACGCGTGTCCGTGGACTGCTCAGGCACTAGCGCATTAATTTCATGGGCAGGATGTTCTGTTGCTCAGATGAACTGGAGCCATTATCGTCGTAAACGACGGAGCGCTAAATGTACTAGTGTACATTTAATCAAATAATGGGATATGTTTAATCAAATAGTGGGGTAGTTTAATTTGCTATACTCTAACTTTAAAAAATGTATGATCTTGTTCTTAGAAATTATTATTATTGTTATTGTTTACCACCCCCGCCTAAATCATCCGATCGAACCATGCTCTAGGAGACGTATGATTCAAAGGTTTCCAACCGTGTCAATTCCAACTATTTCTATACCTTATGTATATTTAAAATTACGTTACCTAATATGTCCTTACTATTTTCAAATGCCACCGGAGTCGACTTTCCCTTTCATCCTTTCGGTATCGATAAAATAAGTACCAGTTGAGCACTGGAGTTGATGTTATCCACTTAACCCCTGCTCCGAAATTACTAGCCTTGTGCCAGAAATTGAAACCAATATGTTCTTACTTTTTATAAGACAAGGGGGTAATTTGAGAGTGATTTGGTTGCTATTTATAACAGATCATGGGACGATATAAACGCCCCCGCATTAATTCGTATCCTAATCATTTGAAGAAGGAGAAAAGAAGTAAATAATAGGATCAGTAGAGCGCCTGACATAGTAATACAATGTATTTAGTTATGTCACTTCTTTACATTCTGAGTTTATGTCTATGCTTTAGATCCCTTTGGAATCGATAAAATAAGTTTTAATCAATAATCATGGGATCAATGTAATTGATCGACTCCTGCCATCAAACACCAAATATGTGATGCGATAGATATAAATCGTTATTACTTGAAGTAAAGTTTACTTCGACGTTGTCATCGCCTTTACATGAAATAACAGCCAAATTACAACCATGCTTTCAAACAGAGGAAAACAAAGAAACAAAACAACTAAAACAACATGTTAATAAAAATAGAAGGATTTGTGGATAATGTTGCCCTTGGATAAATTGTGAGAACATTAGAGAGGAAGGTCGTATATGGAATATGATGATCACAAGTCAGTTCTGAGAGAAGATCACTTGGAAGCTAAACAACACTTGACGACGACGATGACCGCCCCGTTAGCACCACCACTACCACCACCACCACCAACACCACCACCAGCAAAAGTACAGGCACTACATTACTACTACCACCGGCACTCCAGCAGCAGCAGCAGCAGCCTCACCACCAGCATCCCCATCACAACCACCACCATCGTCAGCAACAGCATAACCGTTTCGACTACTTCCACGAACAATAACAACTACGATGTCGACGGCAACAACT
>NC_068990.1:18116215-18122705 GCF_001194135.2 Octopus bimaculoides
CACCACCACCACCACCACCACCACCATCATCATCAGCACCAAGTGCAGCATCAGCAACAGCAATCGCAACGTTAGCAATGACAACGATGACAACTCAAAACAGAATGGTGAAATGTTGGTTATAGAAACCTGTAGAAATCCGAAGAAAAGACCGATATACTAAGTTAGGTCCATGTATATTCTAAAGTGAAATCTCGCCGGGATCTCTGCAGCTTTTCATTCAACGTGGGTCGATATAAAATAAGTACCAATCAAATCCTTTCTCTTCCATACCAAAACTTCTTGGTCAGTTGCCAAAAAATTATTATTTCTGCAAGATGAAATGCGCAGTGGATTTCTCAGTCATTATATTACCAAATTAAATGTATCATCACGCTGATCAACATTCGTAATCTTCAGCTGCTGCTGGTGTGGTAGTGGTGGTGCTGTTGTTGTTGTATACTTACATGTCATCCTCACCTTGTTGATAAAAGGTCATCGCGTTATTTTAGTGGTATTTAAAGTGGAGAACTGGCAAAACTGTTAGTGCATCGGACTAAAATTTCTTCCGGCTCTTTCTGTTCTGAGTTCAAATGACACCGAAGTCAACTTTGCATTTCATTATGTTAAAAATGATACAACCGACAAGAGCAATGTGCACAGATAGATCAAGAAGTTTAAAGAAGAGGAAACATTCATTGAAGACAAAACATGCAGTTGGAGGCCATCAGCTGCGCCTACAGGTACGAATCACCAGCGAGTGGCTGAATTGATTAGCGTGGACAGATGAGTCACAAATTGTGAGTTTGTTGTACAACTGGACACTGGTCACGATGTATTACAGAAGATGGTGGAAGACTCTGGGTATAAGAAAGTGTGTGCAAAGAGAGTACCTCGGCAATTGACACTAGATTTGGAGAAGGATGAAAGTCAGTTCCGATGTGCTGGAAGTATTTGAAGCTAATGAAGACATATGTTTTGATCTGGTAGCAGGAGATGAAACATGACCATTTCTTCTTGATCTGGAAGCAAAATCTCAGTTCAGGGAATGACGTCACACCTCTTCGCCGACCATGGCTTAAGAAGATCAGCAGTCAGTGATTTGTGCAGAAATCATGGTGACGGTTTGAGAGATGTCGAGGATGTCATTTTCCTTGATTTCCTGGTACGTTGTTGTACTGTGAACAGTGAGCAGCACATTGAGGCACTCAAAAAGCTAACAGAGGTCAGTTGGGGGAAGAGATTGAACAAAACTCTGAAATCAATTCACATTCTTCGCAGTAATTTGATGACAGAAATGAGGTGAAAGTGTTTGTGAAGAAGTGCGTACAACAGAGCACATCTGAATTTTTTAAAGAAGATTTAGGAGTTGGTTTCAACGATGGCGCGTATGCATCACTTATAGCAGGGACTATATTGAATCATACCTTTTATAGAAGAAGACTTACTCTGCCAGCATGTCCAATTTGAACAACAAATGAAGAAAGTTATGTCCACTTTTGCAGAACTCTCATAGGTATAGATATACAGAGGGGTAGGTTATTAAGTATCTGATTCTGCACTTATAAAAGATTGCCTTTTCCAAGGTGTCATATTTGTAACTATATCTATCCAAAACTTCGTGGCTGATTTCAAAACGATTTTGTGTTGTTTTGGGATCCTGTTGTGAATATTATCGGCAGAACAATGGTTAATATGCAACAATAGTCACCCATGTCTGTTCATATCACGGACACGTTTAATGTCATCAACATATGACATGGTTGAGCTTCATATTCTTGATGTAACTATTTTTCAGTTCGTTCGTGCGAAATTAGGGTGGACAGTTCACGAACATAATGTCATGGTTCAATTCCTGGCAGCGCATTGTTTCCTTGATCATCTTGTTTGATTCTACTTAGCTAAAAATGAGTACTATTGCAGTTCTCTCTCCTTCCAGATGACATATCCTGTGTGTACCACTGGGTGAAAGGGCGGGAGGGCTGCTCGCGATTGTATATGCACCTAAAGGAATTAGCGACAAGATGTTACCAAACCACAGTCTTTCACAGGCGACGGCTGGCTGTCAATCTATTCATAGACAATTTGTAGAGACAAATTTTCTCATACTGTGCAGAAAGCCTTCAATGTCTTCAATCCCCGATATATATTCAGCCAACAGAAAATAGTTCACTAAATGTTGTCCTTCTTCGCAGCAAACACAAAACTGAATCACCAGAGTTAATATAATAAAAACAACACTAACTATAATTCAAGGTCAAAAGTATCAGGGTAATACTTAGAGGGAGACCACATCAGGAGATTCATGTGCAACTGATTTTCCTAAGTGCATTACGGATAATCAAAAACTCCTTCTCCTGTATACATCCAAACACCAAAATAAACACACGCACATACACACACACACACACACACACACACACACACACACACACACACACACACACACACACACACACACACACACACACACACACACACATTATACCCACACATTGTATATATGCGAAGTAAGTGCAGTGAAATATCCTCTAGTGCTCTTTAGAAGTAGAGCAAAGCTCACAAAAAACTGAAAAGTATATTTTCTTTATCTTTGTCTTTATGCTATCGGACGCAGTATTCAGAAAATATGTTTTGGCGGAACATGGGATCAATGTTATGAGGTCTATAGGTGAAAAAGTCATGACATTTAATAAGAATAATAACAACTATATAGTATAAACTCTAAATTCACAAGATATTCATGGTTTTGATATTTGTTCGCTTTCGCAATCCATGATGCAGATAGAATAGAAATATTTTATTTTGTTTTGAGGCGTAAAAGTGTTCATTACAGCTAAGAAACAACACCGAAAGGATGACATCTTCCCACCAATGCTACTAAGTGCAGTGATATGTCTTCAGCTGCTAAAGTTAATGTGATAAAGAAATATGAACTATATTTAACATTTCAGAAAATAACTTCACCATGTGATCTGTCATAGTAGTATTTTGGATAAATTTGAAATGCCAAAAAAAAACCAAAAAAAAAGACCAAAATAAAAAAAAACACTCAAGTACCAAGTCTGTCTGTTTATCTATCTATCTGTCTATCCTGTCTATCTGTCAGCCTGTCTGTCTGTCTTCTGTCTGCTTGCCTGCCTCACCACCTGACTGCATGTGTATAAACACATTTGTAATAAATATAAATATATATATATGTGTGTATGAGTATATATGTATCTCTCTCGATATGTGTGTGTGTGTGTGTGTGTATATGTGTGTGCGTATCTATCTATCTATCTATCTATGAAATATACTTAAATGTGAGTAAGTGCATGTGTGTGAGTTTGAGAATCTTTGTGTGTCTGTCTTGGTGTGTGCCTATATATGTGTGTGTGTGTGTGTGTGTGTGTGTGCGCGCGCGTGCCTGCGTGCGAGTGTGTGTTTGTTTATGACTTAAAAATATCCCGATGAAAGCTGTATTATCTTATTCTAAATGTTAATAGGAATCTGAATATAAAGCTGAAGAAGAGTTTTCAATGGAATTACCATATTCCTGACACTAACACAGCATCAATTCCTGCTTATAGAAAGAAACCATGACCTTCACTAAGATATATTTTGTTTCATTTTTCTTATTCTTTTGCAGTTTATATGACAAAAAATATTTGATTTAACATTTTGAAAATAAAGTAAAATAAAAATTAGTTTCATAAAGGCCAAGCACACCAACTGGATGACCTTTCTTCAGAATTATAGAAATGTTGTCAAAGAATTATTACAAACTCCAAAGTGAAAAATCAATGGAGATATGCCATCGTCTTAACAATGTCGCTCAGTAGTGAAATCCTCAATGCAGCGCCGCTAAAATGTCGACGAATGTTGAGACTTAAAAAAAAACCAAAAAACAAATAAATTACAATTTATAACAGAAGAATCCCACCACACTCGCCAACTTCAATAGCTTCAGAAAAACACTAAAAACAAGTATATAAATAGATAAATAATAACAATCACAACAACAAACAAATTTAATAAACAAAGCAACGACCGGTGAGTGTGTTTATAGGTTTTCTTAATTATGTATCCTTTTAAATATAACAATATTGTTTTCAATGCACGTTTTCAGATAAAAATTCTTGCAAAATACATTAAATACCTAAATAATAGAACAAATAGTTAGTTTTATTGATATTAAACTGGGGTGTCAAACATACAGCTCATGGGCCGGATCCAACCCGCAGCAATGTTTAGTCTGGTTCTCTGCTCAATCTTTTTTAAAAACTAAAAAAATATTTCTTATAATTTTCGTTTCAAATTTTGGGTCTAAGCATTTTGCTCTGCGTGTTAACGATTCTGTCAGCTCGCCACCTTAATTATTTCTTTTAGTTTTAACGTTCTCTAAAATATATAAATCGTAAGTTCAGGGTTGTTAGAATGTATATTGATGCCTTTATCCAATTACTTTGGCTTACATTACAAATAGAGATTTGGGAATAATTGTCTATAACCAACCCGCAAGACACCCAGTTTTTGCTTCCCTCCAGCCTACGAAACCTAACAACTCAGACGTGTATATATATACATATATATATATATATATATATATATATATATATATATATATATATATATATATATATGTTTCTAGTTTCAGCTGAGCGCTGTGGCCATGCTGGGGGCACCGTCGTTTTGCTCGACTGTTATTATTGAGAGCCTCCTCTAATATGTAGCATTTGGTGAATAAGGGAGTTTGATGTCGCTACCCTCATTTGCACCACCTCTTGCCACGAGGGAGGTTCATCTGGGACACGCGACAAGAAGAGGTCCAGTTTTGATCTGAAACACCTACATCCACGTTGTGTAGGTCTCTCAGGCTCTTTGGAAGAATATTAAAAAGCTGTGGGCCACTGAAACCCACGCTGTTGCAGTAACTGGTCCTGGAGTGCGATGTCATTGCTGGTATCTTTAGCACTGTGTAGTGTCGACCCGTTCTGGCATTTGTGTAGCTTTCATTGTCAAAATGTTACACAATTCCTTCCAGGATTTTCCAGATGTATATTACTGCATACCTCTCCTGCATTTGCTTCAGGAAGTAGAGTCTTAGCTGTTTCAGCCTTTCCCAGTAGTTGAGCTGATGCAATGACGCGATCTTCTTCGTGAAGCTTCGCTGGTTTGGTTCAAGGTCTGCTGTTAATTTTACACTGTTGAGTGACCACAGCGGGGAGCATTAATCCAGGCAGCTGAGGACGAATGTCCTCCAGAGGACCATCATGGTTTCCTTCTCTCTGGTTCTGAACGTTCTTAGGATCCATCCAGGCAGTCGTCTGCACTTTTTCGCCATTCTGGTAATGTGCATTGGAAAGAGGTGCCATAATTGCACACATGCAATTTACAGCTGTGCTGAGGACAGTAATATATAGTTTAATGCTGGAAAATTCCAAGCCCTGCTCTACCAGCGCCAAACAATGAATATAAAACCTACTGGGTACACTGGCCTACAGGGGTTTATAATCCCAGAGCCTAAATCAGTGCGGGACCTGGGTATTGACGTGTGTGATGATACCTCTTTCCAAGTGCACATTACCAGTATCGCGACAAAGTGCGGACGACTGGCTAGATGGATCTTGAGAACCTTCAGAACCAGAGAGAAGGAAACCATGATGGTTCTCTGGAGAACATTCGTCCTCATCCGCCTGGGTTATTGCACCCAACTATGGTCACCCTACAGTATAAAGTTAACAGCGGACCTTAAAGCAATCCATTGAAGCTCCACAAAGAAGATTTGAACTCGGAATGCAAGGAACTGGAAAAATACGGTAAATCATTCTATGTAACTCTATAATAACTCTGACAGTTTGCTGCGAACAAAAACGCGATCATATATACGCCAAAGCACATGCAACTAGACACATCTACAACGATGGACACACACACACACCGAGGCACACACACACACACACACACACACACACACACACATATGCATAAGCTGATATATACACCCACTCTATACATACATATATATATGTATATACATATCTTTTTCTCTCTCTATCTCACTCTATCTCTCTCAATATCTATCTATCTATCTATCTATCTATCTATCTATCTATCTATCTATCTATCTATCTATCTATCTATGTATACACACGCACACACAAATATAAGTATATCTATGTTCAATATGAATATATGAATAAGCACACGGAGGCTTCAGAGTTGACCCCATGATCCGATGGATTATAAAAATGGGTTCACTACCAGTTGGTTATTATAGATATGTTACGATGCTGTTCGTAATATTAGAATATATGTATGTCCCTTGGGAAAGTATCTGAAATGGAGAAATTCTGCATTACTAGATCGTGTGACTTGCTATCTTTCCATGCTTGTTTGATAACGTTTTAATAGTGAGAAATAGCAGCCTACCAAAGGGAAGAAGAGCAGACAGGCTGGCGTCGTTTGGAAGAAGTAACGTAGGAATGAATTTTCTTTTGAGCACACACACACACACACACACACACAC
>NC_068990.1:18124636-18130282 GCF_001194135.2 Octopus bimaculoides
CCCTTCCGGTCTGGCCCTTCCGGTCTGGCCCTTCCGGTCTGGCCCTTCCGGTCTGGCCCTTCCGGTCTGGCTTCACCTCTGTTTGCCTCACCCCTCTCCACCACAACACACAGCTCATCACAGCCCATAACACCACACACACACACACACACACACACACACACACACATATATATATATATATATATATATATATACATATATGTGTATCTATTTCCTCATGTATATGTATGTATAAATATATATGTAAATATATATATGAATATATATGTAAATATAAATGTATATACATGTATAAATATATGTAAATATAGTATATATATAAATATATACAATATGTACCTTAATGAAGTAATGCGAAACTATTTCTTTATTGTGTGTAACTGTCTCAATTTATGGATAATTTAGAAGACTGCATGAATGTAGCGTATGCTTGATGTCAGGGGCACAGGTTGCAACAAGAAAATACTCTGTCGTCACCCAAATGTATGTTTGTGATAGTTAAACATTATTTTTTTTTACCCTACCTTACTTTCAACGAATAACACGAGTCCTTCAGCCAGACATTTCAAATAATAACTTCGTGAACTTTTATGCTTGTAACATAAAACATTTTATTGTATTGGTTATTGACGGATATATATGTGATTATAAATCTTCATTTTACATCAGAGTAATATAATAAATTTGAATGCTTTCTCGCTGACAGCCTTTTTACTACTACTACTACTACTACTACTACTACTACTACTACTACTACTACTACTACTACTACTACTACTTATCACTTTCATTAATTGCTATATCTCTCCAAGGACAATTTTATGTTTAGTTCTTCCGAACAAGATAAACAATCCCTTTGATATAATGTTGTCGATTAAATCGGAAACGAAAGGCCTAGGTCTGTGTCTATCTGTCTTTTGCTTTCTCTCTCTCTCTCTCTCTATCTATCTATCTATCTATCTATCTATCTATCTATCTATCTATCTATCTATCTATCTATCTATTTTAGAAGTATAGGTGTACGCGTGGCTGTGTGGTAAGAAGTTTGCTTCCCAACCTCATGGTTCCGGTTTCAGTCCTACTACATGACATCTTAGGCAAGTGTCGGGTCGACCAAAGCGCTATGAGTAAATTTAATAGAAGAAAACTGAAGGAGGCTCGTGTGTGCTATTGTGTATGTGTTTATCTCCCGCTTGGTAATCGGTGTTGATGTGTTTAAATGTTCGTAACTTAGCTGTTCGGCTAAAAAAACCCACTGAATAAATACCAAGCTTAAAAAGAAATAAGTACTGGGGTCGATTCGACTAAAATTCTTCAAGGTGGTACCCCAGGAAGGCCACAGTCTTTCATGACTGAAAGAAGTAAAAGATGAGAGGCATCTATATATCTATATACCTATATTAATGTTTGCTTTTATATTTTAGTTATAATTCGTTTCAAATTTCAGCGCAAGGCCAGCAATTTTTGGGGCACGGTAAGTCACTTACACCGACCCCAGTGCATAACTGGTACTTATTAAAAATAATTTTACATTATTGTGACGGGTTACTCTATACGTTTGTAGAGTACAAATTTATCATTCTTATACACCTATGTTGTTGACATGAACTTCTAAGTTTCGGCCAGCTAAGCCAACATCTGACGATGGCTTAGCCGGTCGAAACTTCGAAGTCACTCTAAACAATATTTTCCCATCAGAATAATATCTATCTATCTATCTATCTATCTATCTATCTATCTATCTATCTATCTATCTATCTATCCATCCATCTCTCTCTCTCTCTCTCTATCTATCTATCTGTCTATATATGTGTATGTATATACCGGTGTATGTATGTATATAATATATGAATATATACGTACACACACACACACACACACACACACACACACACACACACACACACACACACACACACATATATGAATACATATATATATTCGTGTCTCAGTGTGGTGTTGATGATGTGATGTTGGTGTAGTGCGTGAATCTCCTAATTTATTTCTTATTTATTAACATCTACAAAAGTGTGATTGCGTCGGGAAAAAAAAAACACAACACTAACAGACACACAAAACAAACAAAATATACGCGAAGAAAAGTAATCAAATTTAAAAGTGAAGAATAAATATTGACCAAGAAATTTTCTACACATGCGCAGAAACAAATTTCTTAAAGATATTGATTTTTTTGTTTGTACTCTTGCTCGAGGCCACAATTTTCGTTGCAAGATGTGTTTAATCGATTAAGATGTATTCTACTATAGCGTACTTAGAATATATATTCTTTTATAGGCGCAACAGAAATAAATCATAAAATAGAGTGTGGGTGGGATCTGAACTCAGAATGTTTAAGGGGACATCTAAAAAGCTGTAAAAGGTTTTCTTTTCGCCTTACCGTTTCTGTCAATTCGTTTAAAATTTTCTACTCGTTCCGATAAGTATTGATTATATTTTTATACACGTCATAAAGTTAATCTTTTTAGCCGTAAAATCTGTTATATATTGAAAGAAATATGAAAAGTTGAAGTGGTTGCAGCGTAAGATAGTTACATACTTCGGTGGGATGTATTATCAGAACAATACTTAATAATCAGAATAATATTAAATAATCAGAACATTAGCAGCTATATAACAAGTAATTTCACTTGCTATTCTGGGCATTGATACGGTTTCGATTCATAAATTTATTGTTGCTCTTTCACTTCACGTTATATAGCAGCTTTCATTAACAACTATATAACGTGGAGTGAAAGAGCAACAATAAATTTATGAATCGGAACCGTATCAATGTCCAGAATATTTGATTAAACGTCCGCTGGATCAGGACTGATCTCAGGTTAAACAAGATCGCCTGTATCGCTGTCTCTCCTATAGCAGGGAAATTTAGTATTGTCTATGCATTTAACCCGTTATACGTTGATAAATAGAATATTGTGTCATCCCATAAATAATGCGGTTTCTTTATACTTCTTTTAGTTTTCATAATCAAGATAAACAAAGTTCTTTTTTAATCTTAAATTTTCTCTTCTTCATTTTCTACAATGCACTTCAGTACTTTTGTGACCTCGTCTACAGAATTCATATTTTCCCCTCCAAATGATTTTAAAATCTGTGGAATAAATGATATTCAGGTGGGGCAATGTCCGGCGAATATGGTGGGTGGGACATCGTTTCCCATTCAAACTGCTCCAACCTTTGGAATTTTCTCGCTGTATATGACCGAGTATTATCCTGATGGAAAGACACTTTTCATCTTGAAACCAAATATGGTTGTTTTTCTTCTAGCGCTGACTTAAGCCGCTGAAGCTGCTCGTAGTAGATCTCTTTGTTATCGTTTGGTTTGGGTTCAAAAGTTCAAAGTGGACTAAACCTTTCATATCCCACCAAACAGATAACACCTTACGTGGATGAAGACCTTCTTTAGCTTGGGTGCCGGTGTTTCTCCTTTTTCTATTCACTATCTTCGGTAACAGTAACTGTTCGGCCCCAAAATGGTTCATTTGTGAGACTTGACAGCAAAGAAAAGCACACATTCACTCTCTGCACGCGATCAGACTAAGGAACTTTGTGCGGAACCCAATGGCCCAAATTACTGACTTTTCCGATGGCACGGAGGTATCGATGAATGGTTGAATGATCAAATCCAAGCTTCTCTACCAATTCCTCAACAGTTACGATGAGATTTGTTCAACCAGGTTTTGCAGGAGGCCCTCGTCGACCTCTACAGATCTTTTAGGATGAGGCTCGTCTTCTAGGCTATAGTTTCCTGCTAGGAATTTCTGGAACCACTATTGACATTGGTTTACGCTTATTGCCCAATCACCATATACTGCGTTAATATTCCTTGCACTTTCTTTTGCATTGTTGTCTTTATTGAACTCATAAAGAAAAATATGCTGAATATGCTCCTTTGTCACTTCTAGAATAGCTTTGACAAAATAACAGTTAAAATCGAACTGCACTCTTCAAAACTTGCCCTAAGAATAAGGCCAAGGTAAAATTACTACCTGCAGGTAGGATATTCCACCCCTCCGACTTTTAGTTCATGCAATTGGAAAAACCGCATAATTTATGGGATGACCCAATAGAAATAAGTCACGACGAAGCGTTGTTATTTCACTTCTCTTATGTTACCAATGGTTTTTGACAAGGGCATGATGGTTATACAATCATCTGGAGACAACGAGGATATAGTCTTGAAAAATGAGCTCCGAGCCAGTGTGGATTTGTTTTGGATAAAAAGATGAGTTAGTTATTAGCTGTAACACTTTTGAAGAGAAGTTTGCTGCATCAGGACTGATCTGATCGTCAAAGAAGACCAACTGCATCGCTGTCCAAAACTGCAGGAAATTGAGTTTATTCTCTTGCTACTTAACACAATACACGTATTTCTTTGGACGATGCTGATAGCCATAGGGATCTGCAATAGTGAATCATTTTTCTCTTGCGTTGTTTGTGCGTGTGATAAAGCCTTGAAGCTCAAGCAATGATCTTCGAGCCTTCTTATTAAACGTTTCTGTTTGCCACCAATGAGTGAGTCCTGAGCCAACGCTGTAGTTTCGAACAAGAAAAAGAGGAGTTAGTTACAGCTGTAATATTTTTGATCAGAGGTCTGCTGGATCAGAACTGATCACAGGTCAACTAATTTCAGTAGCACTGTTTGTTGTTCTTGTAATGTTAGCCATTTGCCTTGCTGCGTCAAATTTTTCTTGTCACTAAATCTATACCAAACCAAGAAGGGATCCTCTTAAAGGATCACCATTACCTGAAAAGAGCAGAATTAATTTTCTTTAAAAAGCAAAACGTAAGTAAATAGTGAATTTGATAAGTTGTAGTAGTTGTGGTAGTACAGCAGTAGCTGTAGTTGTAGTTGTATTAATCTTAATATAAAGACTTTTGGCACAGCTATTCTCCTAAGAGGAATGCTGTGCATCTTTAATTTTGTTTTTCCAATAAATCATTCATAAGGGGAGAAAATCTTCTGTAATACGATTGGAGGTGATTACCTCACACATGATTCAAAAATTCTACGTTATTCAAAAAATACAGAATATTAGAACCATTCTACAGAATCTACAATACCACAAAATTAAGTTATTCAAGAAATGTAATTAAAATAAAAGTTTAAATATGATTGAAGATGTCAAACTTTTGTAGTTTCACTTCTTGTAATATGATGTATGTATGTATGTATGTATGTATGTATGTATGTATGTATGTATGTATGTATGTGTGTGTGTGTATGGGTGTGTGTGTGGAGGCGCAATAGCCCAGTAGTTAGGGCAGCGGACTCGCTGTCATGGGATCGCGGTTTCGATTCCCAGACCGGGCGTTGTGAGTGTTTATTGAGCAAAAACATCTAAAGCTCCCCAAGACTCCGGTAGGGTGTGGTGACGGACCCTGCTGTACTCTTTCACTACAACTTTCTCTCACTCTTTTTCCTGTTTATGTTGTACCTGTATTTCAAAGGGCCAAACTTGTCACACACTGTGTCACGCTGACTCTTCCCGAGAACTACGTTAAGGGTACACGTGTCCGTGGAGTGCTCAGCCACTTGCACGGTAAATTCACGAGCGGCCTGTTCCGTTGATCGGACCAACTGGAACCCTTGTTGTCGTAACCGACGCAGTGCCACGATAT
>NC_068990.1:18130292-18131210 GCF_001194135.2 Octopus bimaculoides
TATATATATATATATATATATATATATATATATATTCATGCATGCATACATACATACATACGTACATGCACATATTTATTTCCATATAGTTTCAAAATATGTTTTCAACTTGTAGTGGACTTATTGGAAAATATAAAAATATGACAAGAAAACTTAGATAAAAGTTCTGTCCAACAGTCTAGCGACATCTTAAATATTCCTATGAAAAGCAGCAATTATGAAATCTGTTTATATTAAGAATTGTAAAGCATGCCTGCACATATAGAGAAGATGAAGATTGAAACAGTTTTAAAATGCCGGTGGTGATAACGCAACTTAGATAAGCATCTTTATACTTAAGAACCAAGTATTATACAAATAAATATACAAAATAAAATAAATACCATTAAGAACGGATATTGACCAAAGTTATTCATCTCAGAGCAATGCACGAACAAATTGAATGTAATAAATATATCGGACACAGCAACTATTAAAAATAAACTGCGTATAAAATGTTTTACTCGATTCAAACATATATCATATATTATCAAAAATCATAAAATGGGACAAAACATCAGTTTTATAAACTAATACTGATACTATACGACAAAAAACATCAAAATAAAAGACCTGCTTATAAAGAACAAATCACAACTGTTTAAACTGTAAATATAACTGTAAAGTTCACAATTTCTACAGTCATTTGTGAACGAGTATAACTACAAAACGTACCATTTTTTATAATTCTTTCTTTTACTTGTATCAGTCATTAAATTGTGACCATACTGGAGCACCGCCTTAAAGAATTTTAGCCGAACTAATCGATCCCAGTACTTATTTCTTTTTTAAACCTCGTACTTATTCTATCGGTGTCTTTTGTTGAACTGCTAAGGTATGGAGATGTAAACACCCCAACACCGGTTGTCAAGCGGTGGT
>NC_068990.1:18131274-18133528 GCF_001194135.2 Octopus bimaculoides
CAGAGGAAGAGTTTCTTTCACAAGGCTTTGTCGGCTAGAGGCTACAATAGACGTTCAAGAACGATAGCCGCTAGTTATTGTTGCCTGAACCCGGAACCTCGTCATTGGAAAACATTCTTCATACCACACAGCCACGCCTACGTTATGCTTTCGATAATTGTTAAATGTGCTTATGAAGTCTCAAACAGATGTAGACACCTTCTTGACTTACCGCTTCTTTTTCCTCAGATTCATGGTTCAGATAGTTGGAGGGAGAGAGAGAAAGTGTGCGCGCGCGCGCGGCGCGTGTGTGTGTGTGTGTGTGAGAGAGAGAGAGAGAGAGTTGTGCTAGCACTCAGCTGGTACTAATTTTCAGCTGGGTAGGCTGGAACCTGAAATAAAATGACAAAACGCACCACCCGGTCAGGAATTGAGCCGGTGACATTATGATTGTGAGCTGAATACACACTAACCATTAGGCCATACAATTTCCGCTTTATATTGGACTTAAACTGTATTATACAGGACATTTATTATTATATTTATTGGGCATAAAATATATTTTGCCGCCCGATCTAAATGCACTTAAAACGAGTCGCAATTGAAATGCATTACGTCACACAACATAAAACTTCATAGGGAAAAACTCAACTCAGCCATTTTATACACAAGTCCTCACAAAACTAAACATTTAATCATGCAAGCGATGTTAACAAAATAACAGAATGTTGACACTTGTACGAAGTCACGTAACAGGAAGCGCTCTACATTCAGTAAGATATATGAACACAAACCATTTCATTTAGAAGACAAGCCCGTAGAGGTTAGGTTTATATATGTTGATCGATGTAAGGGTTTTACTGTCCCGAACAAATAGAGATGACTTAGGCAACAATAACTTGCGGATATCGTCAATTCATTCTCTAGATAGGACGTAGAGGGTATTGAAACATCAATAGACTTATGGACGCTATTGCTGCAAAGTAAACGCAAAGGAATTTTAAGGAAATGAGAAGAAATCTATACTCAAATGATTATACTCGAACATAAACGTGTGTTGACTCCTTCCTATGAATATATACATGCATGCAAATACAGATGTATACAGATGAATACATATACATGCATATGCACATACATACATACATACATACATACATACATACATACATACATACATACTTAGAAAGACACGTGCATTGTTACATAAGTACTTGCATGCGTACATAGATACATACGCACATATATGTTGATGGTTACAACTCAATTTCAAGCAATTTCATCGCATAATTGTTCTCTTAAGATGAGCAGCACAAAACTTGGCTTTTCAATCCTGATAGGGACCTGCACTCTTTTGCAGATATGTGGCAACGATGGGTGCCTTTTGCAGCAGGTGTTAAGAGAGCTTACCATCCACGCTGACATATGCCTTCATTTCATCATGGAAGTGTTTTACTTTCCTTGGCTACGATCATCAACGCATAATACATACACTGTTATTTGGGACAGAAAAGAGAAGTGATGTATAATCATAGGGGTTAGCTGCTCTGCAGAAGTGTACATCTCTTCCAAAATAAGTTAGACGGAGAATGTTTATGGATAACTGTTTCAGAACTTACAGCCCCTCTACTCTAGTAATAAATCTATATTTATACCGATAGTCATTGGTGCATATAATGTTTCTTAATGAGATCGGCTAACATGAACTTCACATATGTATTCTGTGAGTGGAACACTAAAAATATGCAGGACTTTCTTAAATTTCTGCATGTAACAATTATCTTTGTTGTTATCGAAATTCCAGTGATGGAACTTTCGTTTCTTTATTGGATTGATACTAATAAGTGAAAAAGAAAAAGGATTGATACTAATAAGTGAAAAAGAAAATCAAGAAGTTCTTAATGCATAAAAGCATGTTGGTTTTTGACTTCAGTATTCGCTCTGCGTTCCTGTTTCCTCTTAAGTCAGGAAACTACGAAGTGATGCTATTTCGTTATGAGAGACAAACACGACATTCCAATAGTCGCACAGAAATGTCCTCCAAGACTAGCTCAAAAAAGTTCGTGAGATGTCATGTTTTGCACAGAGAAGAATAGAAGTCCGGAAATAAGAGTAAGATAGTGTAAATCAAATTTTTTTCTGTATTCCCCACACGAGTAAATGATGGAAACTGCTAAACTAGTACCAAGCAAGAAGTGCTGGACGATAAATAGCTGGGTAATACAAACATCATACGTTTCAAGAAAGATTATCCTTCTTCTAGATATGTATATAT
>NC_068990.1:18133675-18134693 GCF_001194135.2 Octopus bimaculoides
TATATATATATATATATATATATTTATTTATTTATTTATTTATATTTATAAGTTAAAATAAATCTCTCTCACACACAAACACGCGCGCGCGCGTTTGTGACTTTTAAATTACGGAGGTACAGACGAAGAGTTTAAAACAATACTCAATGCCAAGGTTCAGAGATGTTTATGATTACTGTAGGTAACACGCCTCACATCTAAATATTGGAATGTCAAATTTCATATATATGTATATAGATAGATAGATAGAGAGAGAGAGGTATGCATATGTGTGTGTGTGCTTGTATGTGTGTGTGTGTGTGTGTGTGTGTGTGTGTGTGTGTGTGTGTGTGTGTGTGTGTGTGTGTGTGATACATATACGTATGTATAGCACCAAACATACCTACATAACATATATAACTTTCTTCAAAGTGTACAGCAGATATCGATTTTTGTAGTGATCATTAACTGGATAGAAATCATGTGTGTAAATCTGGAAATATTAGACACGTAAACTACAAAATTGAAAGCAGAAATTTAGAAAATATTTATAAATTTTGGAGAGTCACGGCATAAATTTCCCAGACGTAAAGATTATCATCTTTAGAGATAAAAATCTCAGAAGAAAATTAGTTTAAAGTCTTCTAAAAGTGTTCTGTTTACATAAACATAGGCTTAATACAGAGGCGCTCACGCACATATACTCTCACGTACGCACATATAACATACACGTTAACAGACACAAGCACAATCAATAAGTGGCCAAGAAATGTATTACACAGTGTAGGAAAATAGAAAACGGACTTGTACAGAATCAGGGAGACTTACATATACATATTTGAAAATGCATATGTATGTATGTATGTATGTATGTTAGTTTGAATGTCTCTCTCTCTCCCTCTCTCTCTCTATGTGTGTGTGTGTGTGTGTGTGTGTGTGTGTGGTGTGTGTGTGTATGTGTGTATGTGTGTATGTGTGTGTGTCTGTATGTGTGTGCGTGTGTGTAGTATGGGTGTGTATGAGTATACGTGTACATATA
>NC_068990.1:18135109-18136112 GCF_001194135.2 Octopus bimaculoides
CTATATATATGTATGTGTATATATAGATATGTATATATATATATATGTGTGTGTGTGTGTGTGTGTGTGTGTGTATGTACATTTATATATGTATATATATATGTATAAATATATATAGACATATGTATATGTATGTATATATATGTATACATGTATATATATGTATATATGTATACATATGTATATATATGTATAGATATATACATATGTATATATATATACACGAAAAAAATAATTCCAAAAGGAAAGAAAAGGACAATTATTTACAGTTATTCCCCAAATCAACTTTCTGTATTAATGAAGAAATAAATTAATTTGTCATCTGTAATTCATCAGTGGGATCGTCTAAGACAATATATAATTTGTAGCATATGCGCACCGAAATTCCACATGTGCTGCATACTTATACATTTACGTTTTCAAATCAACCGTGCAAGCGCAGTCATTTAATCAGCAATTAAAACTGCTTACCAATCTTTGAAATTATGAAAATTTTACTTTATCAGTGGTATCACCAAAGACAATATATAATTATGTAGTAAATACGCACCGAAATTCCCACTGATGAAGTACACATGACAAATTAATTTATTTGTTCATTAATACAGAAACTCGAGTTTGGAATTAACTGTAAATGATTGTTGTTTTCATTCTCTATGGAATTACGCTTTTTCGTGTTTTAGCAACCTGTAAAGGGTCGTCTCTCTTGTGTATAAAGAGTAAAGCCCAGGCTACTTTGCTCTTTCTTTATCATGGGAGAGTTGCAGGTGTTTTTCAATCTCCAGCAGTTGTTTTTTTAGGCGGAATTTTTGACTGCTTTCAATTTGTTTGTGTAGGTAATTTGAAGTTTTTGTACTCCGTCTCATAAGAATTTTCCTCTCCCTGGGGATTTTGTTCTTGTGTACAGTGGCCTTTCTCTCCGGGACACATTTGTAGCATATGGCTTGCATTACAGACATGAACTACTACTGTTTACTTCACGCTTAGAGACTTAATATTGCGT
>NC_068990.1:18136127-18143282 GCF_001194135.2 Octopus bimaculoides
TATATATATATATATATATATATATATATATATATATATATGACTGAAAGAAAGACGGTGTGATGGAGAGAAGTAAAGAAAAAGAGAAAGAGAGAGTGTGTGTGTCAATGTATTCATAGGAAAGAGAGAGAGAGAGAGAGAGAGAGAGAGAGAGAGAGAGAGAGTGATAGAGGGAGATAGAGATAGATAGATAGATAGATAGATAGATAGAGAGAGATAGAAAGAGAGAAACGAGGAAAAGAGAGATTGAGGGGCCGAGAGAAGAAAGCTGGTGTGATGGAGTGAAGGGAAGTAAAGAGATAGTGAAAGAGAGAGTTTCTATATATTTAGAGAGAAGAAATAAAGAGAGAAACAGGGAAACGAAGAAAAGACGGTGTGATGAAGAAAGACGGTGATGAAGGAAGATGGCGTGATGGAATGAAATAAAGAGATGGAGAAAGAGAGAAAGAGAAAAGAGACAGAGAGAGAGACAGAGAGAAAAGAAGTTATGGCCGTCTGGTGCGCAAACTCCTGAAAAGAAGTAAAAAAATAAATATATGCCTAACTGTCACTACGGAAAGGCTGTTAAACTAGGAGTAACGAAATTTGAACCTATCGACAAGAATCAATAATCTCGTGAGTCAAAAGCAAAACATAGACACAATTATAACTTTCTAATTTCGTCTAATGATAGTTTTCAGTAAATGACAGAAAATGCACAAAGACACTTATCCAGTTTTTCCTAAGAGACGGGTATTTCCAAGGCAGTGGAAGATTTGGAACTTCTTTTCAAATTATTGTAATACCATGTGCAGTTTAATACGACACACTGTTTGCGTTTCGTGTTTTTTTCTCTTCTATATATTACAGTTGGTATTTCTTTAAATGTGTTGCGTTTCACTCCGGAGTTATTTACATAGTGAGTTTTTCGATCGAAAATCGCAGTAATTTTAGAAATTTCGTAAAATCGATGTGTGTTTATTTGCAATGCCCAATTTACGATAGAATGTTTACACTTCATACATTCGCGACCGATTCTTCCTGTTTAATATGTTTTACTTGGAAAGGCGGCGAACTAGCTGAAACGTTAGCACGCCGGGCGAAAGGCTTAGCAGTATTTCCTCTGTTTGCGTTCTGAGCTCAAATTTCGCCGAGGTCGACCTAATCGACTGGCTCCCTTCACCCAAATTTTTCGGGCCTTGTTCCTTGAGTAGAAAGAGATTATATTTCAATTTATATTTCTTCAAATGTATTCTTTATCATCCAGGAAAACGTTCAGAGCTTTTTTTTGGTGATAGAAATCGCAGCTTTTTAGAAATTTCTTATTGGATGGTTGTGAAATTCCTCACTTTCACTTCGGCTTCCAAATGGGAGTTGTCAAGGTGCGTCTCGGTAAGAATGAAGAAAGGGATGTGGTGTGGATGGGGTTACCAACCTAGTCCTCAATGAATTGGATCTTCCATTTTTGTGCACTGATGGAGGGACTGACACCTTGTGCATTGAGTAGAAACGTGGAGGCTAGTGTAGTGGCAGGTTTTGACTGTTGCAGGGGCTTTTTTTCTGATTGTGTGTTAGTGGCAGCAATGTGGGGAGTTGGTGCACTGGGGTAATCACTCAATACCATCCTATGCTATTACTCTCCAAGACAATACCAAAACCATGAGTGAGATACTGCAGAAGCAGTACTGCTCTGTTTTTAGCAATCCTGATAGGGCCAATCTCGACTATATCAGTGATGTTAATCCTTAACACACTATATCGGACATAACGTTTGGCGCCCTTGATTTCTTAACGGCAATAAACGAAATTAAACACGATTCAGCAGTAGACCCTGATAGGTTCTTTGTTTGAGTCCTGAAAGTGTTTCGTCACCAACTTGCATCTCCTCTTGCTACTCTGTGGAGGAACTCACTGGATACTGGTTATATTCCTGAAAACCTTCTGTCCCAGTCTGTTGTCCCAGTTTTCAAAAAGGGAAACAAGTCCCTTGCAGTGAACTACCAGCCGATCTCACTCACCTCTTATTTGAGAGGGTGGTGATAACCCACTTTCTTGAAAGCAACAGACTGCTCAACCTCAACCAACACGGGTTCCGTAATTGAAGGAACTGCCTAACGCAGCTCCTGCATCACCCTGATGAAATTTTGAGAGCTTTGAGAGAGGGCTCGAATACCTTGATGTCATCTACCTTGATTTCAGCAAGGCCTTTGACAGGGTGGATCATAAGATCCACTTGAAAAAATAATCCAACACTGGTGTCTCTGGAAAGTTACAACAATTTATCAAGTGTTTCCTGGCAGGTAGAACCCAACACGTTGTAGACGAAGGAGTAAAATTAAGCCCAGCCAAAGTTAGTAGTGGTGTTCCACAAGGAATTGTGTTGGGCCCACTTCTTTTCATCATCTATATCAATGACGTTACTGACATCATCAAGCACAGTAACATAAGACTCTTTGCAGATGATTCCAAGATACAGAATGTCATCAATAAAGTGGGTGACCGGGTATGCCTTCAGTCAGATCTACTGGCTGTCATCCAATGGCCAGAAAAGAATAATATGCTGCTAAACGAAGAAAAATTTGAGTTAATCCACTTCAGAAAAGAGGATATCCTGAAACTCCCATATTCCCTTCCTTCAGGTGAAACTCTCTTGGCATCCAGCATCCGAGACTTGGGAGTTATTGTGGATAACAACATAAGCTGGGCCGCTCATATAAACAGCTAAGCTGACATGGCCCACAGAATGTATTCCTGGATTCTCAGAACTTTCCAGTCGAGAGATATCCACACCATTATCTTTCTCTTCTCTACTTTTGACCGATTCCACCTTGAATACTGTTGTCCACTGTGGTCTCTCCACACGAAACAAAGCATCATGAAAATTGAAGCACCTCAAAAGTCAATTACAAAAAAAAAAAAAAATAGATGGCATGACAGGCTACATCATCTGCATGATGTGGAAAGTATTCCATCAGCATTGCCCAAATGATGTTGGCATCGCCTTTAAGATACACCCAAGACTTGGACCGCGTACTATCCGTCCACGACAAAAATCATACTCGCATCACATAAGAACATCCCCAGAAGGATGAAATGCAAAGTCTACTTCGGCGGTATTTGAACCCACAACATAAAGTTGCAAGAAACGCCCCTAAGCATTTTCCGACACGGTGACTATTCTGCCAGCTTGCGGGATTAATGAGTAGATGTATTGAAAAAAAAACGGCCTTTCAATAAGTTCAAACGAATCGACACATAGACAAGTTACAGAACATACACTAGAAACTAATATTCGACGTATAGAGAAAATACGAAATAACACCCAATCTCCCATAAATCTCAGGTATAAATTCACGCAACCATCACTACCCCCCAAAAAATTAACAGTTATGTAAGCACGAACGCAATGATAATAACATAATTAAGCGGCAGAGACAGTATTAATACCGTGAGGTAATATCGATCCCCACTTAAACGTGAATGTTCTGTTAGAACAAGCTGTATTGCAGTAGATACCACGAGAGAAACTCTCATACTGGTTTCTGGTGCCAAAAATACTCTTGTTTATTTCGCTAACGAGAAGATAAATCTCAGCCATCTCCAGCCCATCGAGCGTCCATCATTGACAAGACCAAAGAAGGTCGAATTCAGGTGATCTAGTGGTCTCGACGCTGGAGATGGTGAGGATGTATCTCCCTGCTAGCGATATAAACAAGTGTGTATTTTACAACAACAACAACAACCGAAATGAGAGTTTATTTTATGGTATCTAGCACAGTATACACAGTTCCAACAGAACATACACGTTTAAGTGGGAATATATATTACCTCTTACAATAATATTACGGATGCAATATGATAATCCCGTTTTTGTTTTTTTCTGAAAGGGTTTATCTGTATCGATTTCTAATAACCAATCATAACAGTTTTGTGTCTGCTTCTTTATTGAGTAATCTCATTTTATTATTGTAAGCTGTATTTTGATTCGCTAGTGTTGTTTATTGGATTATCTTTTACGCATTGGCTGGCTCAGTGGTTGTTCTGTATCAGAATTTTGTTTATGCGATTAGCCTGTATTGCTATAAAGTATTTCGTCTGTAGATATCTTTATATCTGAAATCATTAAATATGATTTTAGTTGTTATACTTTTAGGTTCTTGTGTTGTCTATAATTCCAGTTTGTATCTGATGTCGCAAAATAAGATTTTAATATATTTGTTTGTTGTCATTTGATTTACTGGTGAGGAAATAGAAGTGATGACATACTGTTGCTTCCTCTGCAGGAGGAAATAACAGTGGTGACACAGCAATGCTAACGTCAGTGGTACAACAAAGCAAATTTGTCATGGAAAAGAAAGTCGAAAGCTATCATCTAATAAGCAACCCCCAAGGCAGAAAATATGAAAAATATCTTTAGCGACGTCAGATATTAATTACGAAATTATGAAGTAACAAAACCACAAATGCAAAATAGAATATAAACTAGCAAATTATGTCAAAAACATTTCTAACGATCCCAGAAATATAATAGCAATTTACGAATTAGACAGAACGAAAACTTGAAAACAGCACAACATAAAATTATATTAAAAAATATATTTAGCAACTTGAGATATAATATAACTTTGGTAAACAGGATATAAATGACGTAACGCACAGAGAATCAAAACAACTATTGAGCCAATCCATGAATAAGCGATAAACAAACAAGCAATTTTAGCGAACAAGTAAAATATAACAAATTTAAAAAACAAGCAAAAAAAAAAAAAAAAAAAAAAAAAAAAAAAAGGTTGAGAATACGTAATAAGGCAGACAGACAGAATCTAATACTGTCTTGATCACCGGGTGTATATATACAGTTAAACATTTACAGAAAACATTATGAACATCTGAAGAATGATATATAGATATACAGATAGACTATAAGCAAAGCCTACCCACGAAAAAGGGAGAGCTGCCGAGGAATATACCAAAATATTTTAGCAACTTCAGATACAAAATAACGACCTATGATAAATAGAAAGTGAAAAGTCTAGAATAGACGCGCGCGCGCGCGCGCACACACACACACACATTTATATATTTATTTATATACTGGCATAAACCTATACATATATACATATACATATATATACACACAGACACACACACACACACACACACACACACATATATACATATACTATAATTATAAACATAATTATAATTAGGGGGCAGCTAATTGCTTCGCCATATACCGAATTTAGAAATAGGAGTTAAAAATTCCTTTTCTACTACTGTAAGATTCTTATAGTAGTAGAAAAGGAATTTTTAACTCCTATTTCTAAATTCGGTATTTGGTGAAGCAATTAGTTGACCCCTAATTATAATTATGCTTATAATTATAGAATATTTGTATAATTTTACCTATAAAGGTTATTTTAACGTACCGAGCTACTTGGTAAAATTATTAATTGATTGATTAATTAATTAATTTTACCCTTTTATTATATATATATATAAAAAGGAATAAAAAAATGGGACAAGAACGCAAAACATCCAGACAGCTAGATGATACAAAAAGGTGACAACAGAACATCCAGATTGATGATACAAAAGAGGAACAAGAAAAAAACACGGACGGGTCATTCAAAGTTTTCTTTCCTCAGTCGAGTTCCAAATTATCTTTGCAATTTCGGCTGGTTGTACTCGAGATTGCTCCAATCTGGCCAGTCCCAAGGAAAACCTAAGCTAAGAGCATTAGATTCCTTGGAAGAAAGCAGCGAATGTATGCGAAAACTAAGACGGAAAGAAAACGGAGAAATGGTACGCAAATACAAATGCAAATAACAGGACATAACAACAGGTGTGCGGAAGTGAAGCCTTACGATATAGTGAAAAGCATTAATGAAGGCAACCACTGCAAAAATAGAATGGCCTGGAAATTGGCAAATGGAACGACGATTATGTTTGACAACATACTAACAAAACATCATTTGAAATGGTAGCTATAAATACGATTAATTAAGTACCAAAGCAGCTCTGATACAAAAAGGAAGAAAACAATTCTCACTGAGAATAATGTTTATCATAATTAGAATTATAATAATTATAATAATATATATTTTTTATCTGAAGAGTTTCTACTAGGAAATTCTTTACAAGTTTATCTAACATATAAATCTTTGTGAATCCTATTAGCAAATGAAACACGCGTGATGGAGAATAAATAATATCATTTTCCTATTTATTATGAATTATCTCGACAAATAGTTTTTCCATAATTCTCAATTCTAATACGTATTTTGACTTATACAACACCAACTATGCATATATATTGATTGTAATATTGGAATTATCAGATGTGCTTCAAGAGAAAATAGCTGGGATTTACCTAACTTACATATATATGTTCCTCTGTGTGTATATGTATGTGTGTGTTTCTGTGTGTGCGTACGTATGTCTGTGTGTATGTGTGTGTGACTGTGTGTATGTGTGCATGTATGTATGTATGTATGTATGTATGTATGTATGTATGTATGTATGTATCTATTTGTTTATCTATCTATCTATCTATCTATCTATCTATCTATCTATCTATCTATCTATCTATCTATCTGTATAAAAGTTTCATGCAAATAGACGTAAGAAGTGATTCAGTTCATTATTTGTGCGAAATATTTAATCAGTGGGATCGCACAATCACTGAACAAGTCGTTGGGGGATATGTTTTCATAACTATATGAATCAAATACAAGGTACGGATGGGCCTCAAATTTACACTGCATTGAATTATAATACATGCACGGCAAGCTATCTTACAAGCCATCTAAATTTTCTATTTTTCCTGGATATTTACGCCGTCATCTGCTATTAGCCTAGAAACAGTCATTTAACCACGCAAATATTTAGTTTTACCATAACGCATTTTCTATATAAATTAACCAGAAACCTACAAAGGAACGTAACAACTATTTTATATATCAATCAGAAATAACTGTCTTAAGAATGATAGTGACAATACGTTCCGAGTTTTCTACTGTTCGAATAAAATTTCGGTCGCTTTATAGTAGAGAGACGCACATGAACCTAGGATAGACATCAATAGGAAAATGATGTAAGAATTTTTACCGTTTGATCGTTTCATTCTTATTTGTTGAAATCTTTTGAGGAAACAGTGAAAAATCAATAGCTTTT
>NC_068990.1:18143633-18145354 GCF_001194135.2 Octopus bimaculoides
CACACACACACACACACACACACGACGTGGTATCAAAAGGTTCCCTGACTAGTTCTGTAGCGCGCCAACAGATGACAGCATACGCTTGCGTGCGCAGTGGGAGCTAGCAGTGGCCTTCATGAGGCAATGTGCCGAGTGACATCACTGTGTTTACTTCGCAAGTTCTGACTACAGCATACATGTGATTTTTATGATATATAATGTCAATGTCTTTATGTGTGTTCGTGTGTTACTTATACATTCGAAAACTACTGCACCGATCCTAATGAAATTTGGAACACAAAATCCAAGCCTAAGGAGAAGGGTAATGCTGTGTGCTTCATACCATTTCATGGATCAAAATTACTGAATGGATTTTTCTGATATTTAGAACTTAGATTCAATGCATAAGGGCGGGTATAATGCAGTATGTTTGGTTTGAATTTGAGATGGCATAAATTTTCAATGTTGATGAAATTTCAACCATGGGTAATTGACAAACATCAAGAAGTATTCTCAAAGTTTCCACTTCTCATGAGGATTCTAACACTCCCTAATGGGGGGGCCCTATCTCCCAAATTTTAGTCATTTTTTATGATCCAAAACTATGGCAAAAGTACTGAATGGATCTTTATGAAATTTGGAAATTATATTCTATGCATAAGGGCCATAACCCCCATGAAAATTGATATGTTTTTGCTGTTGATGAAATTTGAACCATACACAAATGAAGTAATATTTCTAAAATTTCATCTTCTTAAAAGTTACAAAGACCCCATCATGGGGATTTAACACCCACGATTTATATACATGTGTGTGCCTGCGTGTGTATTTGTGTGTGTTTGGTCTGTGTGTGTGTGTGTGTATGTGTTTGGTCTGTGTGTGTGTGTGTGTTTGGTCTGTGTGTGTGTGTCTGTGTTTGGTCTGTGTGTGTGTCTGTTCCCAGCATCACTTGTCAAGCAGTGCTTGTGTATTTCCTTCCCTATAACGTAGCAGTTCGGCAGAAAAAAACTGATAGCATAAGTACGGACGTCGATTCATTTGACTAAAAGTACTTGAAGGCGTGCCCCAGCTTGGCCATAATCTAATTACTGAAAAAAGTAAAGGATAAAAGATAAAAGATAAAAGATAACACACACGCACAACACACACACAAACACACACACACGCACACACACACACACGCACACAAGCACACACACATTCTATATATTCGTTATTAGCCATATATGCAGCCTTTGTAACAAAATTAATTAGCACTACCAAGCTAACCTGAATGTATTGTTTATAACATCATAGGCAGCGGTAAACTCTCCAAAACATCATTTGGTGTAGACCACAAAAGCTAAAAAGGATCGTAATTTTATCAGTTAACTAATTCTAGTCAGCACCGGCGTATGACACTTTCTTATCATGTGATTTCACCGCATTGCGGCAGGAAGCCGAGCGTCCAATGTCAGACTGAAAATCAGTCAAAATGATACAGAATAATACTGGCGGGCTGTATATAAAATTAGCTATTAGCGACACAAGCATGCTTTGCCACAGATATTAATTAGCACATCCATGCTAAACCCTACGAACTAGGAAATGGCAACCAATATTCGCACGCAGGAAACGTTTACCACAGTCTACCGCGTTATGAATAATACATGTGGGTTATCTTGGCTGTACTAATTAATACACACATATATATGTGCATAATATATATATATATATATATATATATATATATATATATA
>NC_068990.1:18145652-18145863 GCF_001194135.2 Octopus bimaculoides
GGGCCAGCTTTGTCACGCTGAATCTCACCGAGAACTACGTTAAGGGTACACGTGTCTGTGGAGTGCTCAACCACTTGCACGTTAATTTGACGAGCAGGCTAATCCGTTGATTGGATCAACTGGAACCCTTGTCGTCGTAATTGACGGAGTACCGTAGTAATATATGTGTGTGTTTGTGTGTGTGTGTGTGTGTGTGTGTGTGTGTGTGTGT
>NC_068990.1:18146154-18155366 GCF_001194135.2 Octopus bimaculoides
TATATATATATATATATATCAATAAACGAACTGATACCGCTTCACAGTTTTAAGCCAGCATATAGGTTTTACTCTCTTTCTCACTGTCTCTCTCTGTCTCCTGTATCTTTCTCTGTCTTTCTCTCTCTATGTCTCGTCCTCTCGTTGTCTCACTCACAACTTCTCTCTTTTTCACGTCTCGTAATATCAATCAATCTACTTATTAAGCAAATTTCTGATGTTCGATACATTTTTCTCAACGACGACATTTCGGCTTCCCACATGAATTCCAAAATAATCGCTGTGTCAAGTAAGTCACGCGTCTTGCTTCATTCACTCTTAACTTTGGAGAAAAAAAAATGCAGCGAAATTGAAAAATTAATCAAAAGATCTATCTCTATCATTGAGTAATGAAGCCAACACAAGTCTATGAGATACGACCTGACATCAAAGACTTGTTTCAATGCAGCTTTATTTTGCTCAAGTACAATCTAGTCGTCTCAACTGTTTTCACTTTAAAATCTCTTTCTTTCTTTCTTTCTTTCTTTCTTTCTTTCTTTCTTTCTTTCTTTCTTTCTTTCTTTCTTTCTTTTTTTTCTTTCTTCCTTTCTTTCTTTCTTTCTTTTTTTCTTTCTTTCTTTCTTTCTTTCTTTCTTTCTTTCTTTCTTTCTTTCTTTCTTTCTTTCCTTCTCTCTTTCTCTTCCGTTTGTCTGTTTGTTTCTTTCTTTACTCTTTCCTCCTGACTCACCCACATAGGTTTAATATCAATATTTTTTCCAATCTCCACCACATATCGTGATTAACCGTACTTTGTTCGGTTTTCTGTTGCATCCTGTTTATTTCTGGCGGTTAATCATACCGGTCACCATTAAAAATATCATCATCAAAAACGACAATAATAACATAAATGTTAGTAATAACTATAACATTTCTACGAAATGAAATTGGTAGAAAATATTTCACAGAATTCACAAAACCGAAATTTGTAAGACTAACATATGATATTGTGTATATTTAAATACGATTCGTGAAGAAAAATATCAATGAGAAAGGCATCAATAGACAATTGATGAAAACATTTATATCGTTTGATTCTTCTACTTCTTTCTTCACGGCTTCTGAATGGCAACAAAAATATATAGTAGGTCAGTTGTATATATATTCGTTCATTACAATGCCATGTATAATATAGAGGGGCGTAGAAGGGAGAAAAGAAGATGGAGGTATCAGGAGGTGAAAGAGAAAGACATGAATAGAGGAAATAAGATGAGTAAAGGATAGAGGGTATTTGTATGGTAGACACATACTGTGATTGTACTTTGTGAGCAGAAGGGATAAAGAGTGAAATGAAATAAGAGGAAATTACAACGCCCATAACAATAATACTGAATTTTCAATGGCAAATCCACATATATCTAATTACATACCGTCAGCCTGCTTAATTCCCTGATTTAAGCTGAAGCAGAAATGTGGAATTGAATAACATTTTATTCTCATGCAATTATAAACATAATTCCTCCAGTGGGGTGTAAGAAAGAATATTTTATGCAATACACCATTGCTCTATCAACGAGGAGAGATTTATCCTGTATCAGTCTAACACTTGAGAAAGCAGAGATTAATGTCAGCTCAATGGCTTGGTGTGATTTCAAAAATTACTTCTTTTAATGACATGTTCAGCGGAGGAAGGACAGTGCTCAGGATTATTCATGGGGTCAACGAAACTGGTAGGTGGAAATGGAAGAAGAAATCATGATTCTTGAGTCTGCTGCAAAAGGAAGTAGCATATAAAGATAAGGAGTTATCTCCTGACCGGAAACCTGGCTCGAATACTTGTAATAGAGAGACCGATGTTTATGATACGAAGCAGTAAACAGTGGTGTTAAAACGGGCGACGGATTAGGTCTACCACTCATTTTGCTAAAATTTAGCTTCACATCACAAATTTTCCAATAAAGGTAGGAAGGGTTGTATTATAAATATTAAATATTTCCACTGTGCGTGACACACAAACACACTTCATTTAATTTTCTTTTCGTCTTTCACTGCATCTCGAAAGACGAATGTATTTGTGAAAAACAATTATATTCTTTAAAAGATTGCAGTTGCAGCATTCTTCTGAAGGATGAAGAATTATCTAGAAGGTTGAAATTTTATTATTTTTTTATCCCTTTTCTTTTTCATTTTGAATATTCTGATATGAATGATAAGATCTCTGATTGATTGATTTCTATTGCTTTCGGCTTCCATCTTGAATCAAAATGTTTTGGCTTGTTCAGAAGTGGCTTCTGTTAATCTTTAGCAAGCAATATATTCAAATGGAATTCTACTTAAAAGAAGCGACACCACATTATTTCCTTTTATTATTATTATTATTATTATTATTATTATTATTATTATTATTATTATTATTATTATTATTATTATTATTATTATTATCATTATTATTATTATTATTATTATTATTATTATTATTATTATTATTATCATTATTATTATCATTATTATTATTATTGTTGTTGTTGTTGTTGTTGTTGTTGTTGTTGCTGATGTTGCAGTCGTAGTAGTAGTAGTTGTTGTTATTACTCAATCTTATTTTTACTACTTTCAATGCACTACCGATTGTAACAGTATGTGACTTGGGTTCGTGCAGTGTTTTGATTTGAACTTTTTTTTTTATTGCTCGATGTGATATGTATGCGAAGCCTGGTTGTAGTGCCATTGTTTGTATGCTTTGCACATTTGTAAGTCCTGGTGTTTTGGTTGTACATTTGTGTGCACGTTATTTAGCATTTCCAAAGAACCTCTGATTGGCATTGTTACTGGTTTTAGGACCCCCACATTCAACTTATCTCTATTTCTAAATCTTTATATTTTAATAATTCCTACGTCCCTTTTAGCGATATAATATCATGTGTTCTAGGAGGCATTAGTCTTCCTGTTGGTCCCCGCCAGCAATATTTGGTCTACTAACCTTGATTACCTTGTCTGCGAATACTGACGTATACTGAGATATTAAATAAGGAATTTACGTTGTATGGTATTTGATATATTCGTCTACACACCACACACACACATACACACAAATTATATGTGCATATATATATATATAGGCGCATACATATTTATGTTTACACATACATACATTCATACTACACATGATGATGATGATCATTCAAACTGGAATTCAATATACTCGTGTATGTATTTTAATTTGGTACGATCTTGTTAGACGATATTGTTACTTTCATTTCTTTGTTAGTCCTGGCAATTGTAAATGGATACGATGCTTGCGTAAACCTGAATTTTACAACACCTTCATATCATTCTTTAAAATATATAACTTTCGAGCCTAATTAATAAAGACCCAATGTGATTGCCTGTTGGCAGTGGGTCTGAGAGAATAATTAATAAGGCATTTATTGTTGATGTTTTCCGGAACAAAAACAACGCTCCTCCCACCGAACATACAATCAGATTCAGAAGTTAATTAATTTTACACAGGAAGTAAGAAAGTGAAGAGATTTCAACACTCACACAGTGGTATTTCTGCGAAGAAGAGCAGAGAAAAAATTAAAACAGGAAAGTTTCCATGAAGACACTAAAATGGTACTATTGTAAGGGCTGCATTGGTGATGAAAGAGACTTAATTTTGACCGTTTAGGTTCTAAGTTCTAATCTTGCTTCGCTTTGGAGCTGTTTATCATTCTTTTTCTCCTCCTTACACAGTCTGAAGTTGATTTATTCTATAATACTCGCTTCATGTGATATTATAAATTTGATGTTGTTTAACATTAAGTCATCGCTATGATTGTTGTTTCTCAGTTCCAGATGAACCTGACTGAGCAGGTATATGGTCTATAATCAAAAGTGCCCCAATCATTGCAGACGTTTTTATTTTAAGAGTATATCAGATCAATGTATTCTTCTCTTTTTTAAGATATGTTCTTATTCCAGAGAGATTTGACTGCTAATTGTAATAGATTGAGTGAGCAATCTCGATGGAAAGTTATTAACACTATTCAGATATATTACATTGTAGAATATTAAAATTGTTGAGTTCTCAAGAATATTTTCAGCGATAGTCTGCTTAGGACTTTACTACTCAATGTCTCTTGACTTTTTAAAGATGATCAAGTATAATTTAAAGAAGATTTGACTATTGTTTCTTGCAAATCGAACAATCATTTGGAAGTTCTTTTGGTGCATTAGATACAGAAATTGTGGTAGTAGTGGTTATTTCCTTATCCTTATAAAGTCAGTGTGTAAAGTGTCGTTCTACATTTAGTTGTGGTGTGCATTCAAGAAGTTTTCAGTGACTTCTCTATACTTAGAGTAAAGCTTGAACGCAATCCCGCAAGATAGCGTTAAATTGTGAACGACCATGGTATCTACTCAGAGATCGGCGGACACATCCGTAGACAATTAGGTCCTGGTGGTGGGCACACTTTTGCAACAGATACAAAATACGAACCACTGCCCAGTTAGTTGTCTATAAACTTATCAGCTTCGCCATCTTCGGTCTCAAACATTGGACATGCTTGAAAGATTTTGGCTAGTTTGATACCAGAATATCAATTTTGGTGTGATGTCGGTGATGATATCGTAGCGACATCAAACACAAAAGAGGTAGAAACTATGAAACAAACATTAATCAGATTTCGTTTGATGAATGTATTAGAGTGCTATATTACCGTCTCTGGAGAACCGCAAAACAAATAGACTTTTGTAATCCTTGGGAATTAGGTTCAGCAACTAAAATACATTTCGGTATCTTGGAAAGAACGCATCAATCATGTTTTCTTTTCTCTAAAATCACTTTCTTCTGTTCACTGTGTTCAGGTATATAAATAGTGAAAAGAATACTTGAAATATTACCTTCGATCAAAGCAGACTTAAAATCATTCCGCAAGGCTTTTGGCACGAATTGGAAGTATACATGTTGAAATTGGAAATAATTTACTTTATCGAGTCAATGTAAGGAATGAAAAATGGTTTGGCTTTGAATAAAAGACTACTTGATTTGATAACACTGACTTTCGGGGTTGTAAATAGTTTGGGGAAAGTTTAGAAATAGTTTTCTGTCTGTGCTTTTATGTGCGTACGTGTAGCGCATTGGAAATAAAATACTGGTTTGCCTAAAAGCAATTGCGGACATTGAGCTTGAATTATGAGAATTATGTACTACACAAAAATAATCACTCGTTGACAGAGCTAATATGTTATAGATCTCCTGATATTCTGGTGAATTATTAGGCTACTGTGCAGATGCTCTCGAAAAGAAATGTGTCAGATGAAAAAGAAAAAAAAATGAACCAAATCAAAGTACAGAAAGCAAACCAAAACAAAGCATTCAAAGGCAAATACTATTTTCATTTAGTGATTTATTGCTAAAAAGATTTACGTGGGACTTTCCCTTGGCCAATATTCAGTAATTGTCTTAATATATGAGGTAGTTCAAAAAGTAACCAACTTCATTTTTCCCGCCAAAACTAACGCCACGTGGGCAAAATACTTCGGGTGGGAGGTGATGCCATTTTTCCTGCGCATGCGTGAAAATTTTCGCTCCCGCCGTCAGTTCCCGGCTGTTATACTTAGAGTACAGACGTGTAGTGCGCGATCAACAGATTTTCGTTTCTCCGAACTCTTCGATCAGAGATATTATATCAAGTCTTGCCAATAGTTTGGTGAGACACCCACCTGTTATTTATAAACTTGAGATTTCTTATCCAAAATTGCAAATTATTCAAGACGATAACTGGAATCATGATGTATGCTTCTATGCACTGGGTAGCTTATAAATTCTACTCCATTTCAATCTAATAACTTACATTATGGGCAATATCCCTACAGAGAAAGCCTTCAATTTTGCTGCATGCATAGTAATTCATTCCATTCGACACTTCTATGCTTACATATACATCATGTACAGAAGTAACCTAGGTCATTTCAAGGCAACAAGGTCACTAGTCCAGCAATGTGTCATTCACTATAAGTAAGTAGTACAGCCCAGAATTGAACTCGATTCTCCCAATCTTTTGAATTGTAATATCTCTCTGTATCTCTCTCATCCTCTATATACCGAGCTCTGGTCACAGTTTCAAGGAGAGCAATCTCCCTGTTCTTACTAACTACCATTCTATCACACTTCCAATAATTCAAAGATGATGGAGACGATCCTTCTCAAATCTTTCAATTTATCTTCATCCTTAATGTCTACAACTAAATGATTTGTAAACCCAGAACTACGGAAAATTTACACCTCTATGTCATTTTCCATAGACCTCTCGCATTGAAACATTTGCTGAGAGCAATATTATTCTTGACTTCAGTAAAACATTTAACCGTGTCTGTCACTCGAAACTCTTGTAGAAATTGTCCGTCTATCGCTTCTATTATTCTATCACGTCAATGGCTTCTTGTCATTGCTGTGTGTGTGCTTAAATAGCTCTTGTACTAACTCACATTTTATCAACTCTAGTGTGAATTAGGGTTCAGTTTGTCCTTATACTTTTCTTGTGCGTATGTAAATTATTTGCTGTCGCCTCCAACAAAGCCCACTTTTACGCAAATGATGACACTCCCCTTTCTCTTTCATTCATTCATTCAGTCATACATTCATTCACATGCAACCCAAGTATCTCACGTAAACACACACACACACACACACACACACACACACACACACACACACACACACACACACACACACACACACACACACACACACACACGCACATGTTCCAATAGGGTGATATCAATCTTGTTACCTTGAACAACAAAATGGACCACTGCACATATGAAAATCAAAAACAAAACAACAGATAAACCAAGCGCTTGCAGCTTGAAAGAACTCTCGGTTTATATACTAGGTTCCACCGTCATCGAAATGCACCGTGGCGGATGCCCACGAATCAACATAGAAAAAGCAAAAATCCTGCGTCGCAAAATATTGGTCTTTATCTTCAGAGCCAGTGAATACTTTCGCTGTGACCTTGAGTAAAACTATTTTTCACGTTGCTCCAGTCTACTCAGCTGGCAAAAAGGAGCAGTACCTGTATTTCAGAAGGCCGCCCTTGTTACGTCCTGTGTCACGCTGAATCTCCTTGAGAACTATGCTAATGTTACGTGTGTCTGTGGAGTGCACAGCTATTTGCACGTTAATCTCACCAGTAGGCTTTTCCAGTTGATGAGATCAACTGGAACCCTCGTTGTCGTAACCGACGGAGTGGCAGTCATAATGTATATATATATATATATATATATATATGAGCAGAATTATGTAAAAGGCAAATACACTGAAGTTACCGTGGAGAAAAAAAATCTCTATGGTAAAAAGATGTAAAACACCCGGTCCGTTCGGTGTCGCCATGTATTATATACCACTAGGCATTTTCTGATTCTGCTAGAAATAGAAACCAAACCCTCTGAAGACTTTAAAGTGGCAGTATACAATGTAGACTTATATTTGCACACATACCAGAGCCTCTGCCCAAACTGATTTATTTCACATATTCTTTCTGAAGTGACAGTGACCGTAGAGCTAAAAAGCGAACCACATTCGAATGGATTTAAACTAAGCCGTCTTTAATGCAATCAGGTTTAAACTTTCTAGGACTAATTTAACGTAACAGCTATGCGATTGTAACGCTCTTAAATTTAGTTTATGAGCTAGCTATAATGATTAATTTTACTGAAGAGATGTACTAAATGCTCCTCTGTCGCCAGTAGTTTTACATTTTCTGTTTTGTGAAACTAAAATTTTAAAAACTCATGTTCCATGTAAAATAACAGTATATTTACAGAATCAACGTTTTCTCGGTAACATATTGTATTTCGTTTCATTCAAGATTGCATTAGTAAGTCAATATGTGTTACTGGACGTAAGACCTATTTTAAGAAACTGGTATACCTAAAAGAGGCAACTCTAAACGAATTTAGGTACATCTCATCGAAAATAACCAAGAAACTTGAAACATCGATGTCTGGGATTCCTAATGGATGGCGACGCTGACCGGAGCGGGTGTTTTACACCTTTTTACCATAAGAATGTTTTTCTTTCTGCATGGTAACGGCAGTGTATTTGTCTTTTATCAGTTGAAATATGTAACAAACATATATTTCAACTTACCTAATTCTGCTCATACATAAACACTGCTTAACAAAATATATATATTCTGATAATTTGACGGTATCAGCTACTGGAATGTCGCCATATTGGGGCTCAGCTTTCGAGACTTGTCAGTTAATCATAGTTACTCCATATATTTCAGTCAGGCATCTATTTTATTAAATAGTATTCTCGGAGCGATAAGTTACAGAACATAAATGTCGCAACATCAATCATAAGATCGCTTTTAGAACAGATAAAAAGATAAACAGCTCACAAAAATATGTGAATTTATATACACTGGTTATATACCACCGATTTCCTTTGCAAAGTAAGTAACTGAAAACATCAATAACATATATATGAGACATCATCAGTAACGTTGTCATTACGTCATACAACCTTGTTGTCGTTTTATCAAAAACTGGACTATATGTTATAATTCGAGATGATTGCATTAGTAAGTCAATACGTGTTATTAGACGTAAGACCTATTTTAAGAAACTGGTATACGCTAATCTATCCCAGCTAACGCTTTCAAAACATATTCTGATCAAAACTTAAATCGATATATGAACGGACAATTAAAATAATGATGTATTTAACTTTTTCATATAAACTATACATTTAAATTATTAGGATATATAAGATTAACAATTAAAATATAGGAACATATAACATTTATAATGCGTACCTTCAATATATATAACAGCACTAGCTGTAATAGTTTGTCTCATAGAAGCATCTCAAACTGATATCCCTCTTAAAAGCATATGTCTTTACAAAGAAAATCGGCGGATCGTTTCCTCAGTAACGAATAAGTTGGACGTTCTGACGTACGTAAAAACGCTGTAGGGTTTTGAGTCTCTAGGTTATAACAACACAACAATCTTAGTTCTAGATACACATACGTATGTAATACATATTGAGATATACATAAAGATAGTTTGAGAGATAAATAGATAGGTAACAGTTGTTCAGTCTTTGTCCTTTTACACTCACACACGCACATAAGACGAGATGCAGATATATATAAATAAGCAGGCATACATACATACATACATACATACATACATACATACACACACACACACACACACAAATACACACACACACACACACA
>NC_068990.1:18155766-18163492 GCF_001194135.2 Octopus bimaculoides
ATACACATACGAAATATATATGTACATATATATATATATATATAGATAGATAGATAAATAGATGGATAGATAGATAGATAGATAGATAGATAGATAGATAGATAGATAGACAGATAAATAGATAGATAGATAGATAGTCTGGTAGAAATATAGTTATAAAGATAGATTAAAAGTTTTCCTGTAGATAAATATATAGATATCACCGGTTAATTTTTGTCATTTAACAGTCAAATAATTCTGAATGTATTCCAAGCACACAATAGTAAATATTTGAATAAACTATAAAAACGCTATTATTTCTTCTCTCCTTACTTACACGAGACAATTTTTATTTTCTTATATCTTCAATGTGTTTTGCGGTTTTGTGTTCTCTCCAGTTTCACCATGGCAATTGTATTTCGTTCTACCTATTTTCTCATCTTCGTATCGCACAATCAGATTTTACTCAAGGGTTTTATTTGTTGGATTGTTTTTGGCTTGTTGGCTTGGTGATATTTATCTTTTATTTTATACTCTATAGAGATTCCCTGAGCAGCCATCATTAATATGTTACTTATTTTTATTTTTTCCGAAAATATTACACAGAACACAGCTTACTTTCTTTGTGTTTCTTTTATTTTGCTATCTTATATTTTTTATTTGTAGTTTCTGTAATGAATGCTGAGATCTGTTTGTTATGCATTGTAGCATGTGCGTACTGGGTGTTCAATAAGAGAAACATTTCTTTGCCCTGGTTCACTGCCACTTCGTTAGTTTTCCGCTGGAAACGAAAGCTTAATCACTTCTTTGAATAACATCAGATATAAACTGAGATTACTGCAACTAGCCATAGATTGCAGTGAATCTTCTTTCAAGAAAAGTTTTTTGTTTGATCCACGCATCGTTTGGTTTAAACTGCAAAATGAAGCAGAATTACTATGTTGCATCTTACATCATAACAACATCGATTTGCTCAGAAGAGGCCCAAGCGCACATACACACGCCCACATCACCACACCCCCAGATACCTACGCACAAGCATATATACATATATCAGCGGCCTTTAGCAGAGAGCTAAGACTCGAACCAAACGATATTAATTTATATCTATCTATCTATCTATCTATCTATCTATCTATCTATCTATCTATCTATCTATCTATCTGTATGTCTGTCTTCTGCCTGCCTGCCTGTTTGTCTGTCCGTCTGTCTCTATCAGTCTGTCTCTCTGTCTAGCATACTCTCCCTCTCTCTGCTTATGTGTGTGTGTGTGTGTATGTGCGTGTATTTATCCAATTTATCCATTTAACTACTTGTGACTTTTGTAAGCTATAACATGAATCCATATATTGTTTATGTGTATGTGTCTATATATATGTATATATATATATATATATATGTATATATATATATGTGTGTGTGTGTGTGTGTGTGTGTGTGTGTATGCATACTTACACAGAAAACACATACGAATGTGCACACAAACATACACTCCCTCAGACTTCCCACATTCCACACACACATATGCTTATATTTATTGGTTTCGCTTCTTTTATCTACCGTTTACATATTCACGTAGTTCTGTGATTAAGTTTGCCTTTTAAAAACTCGACAATATCTATTTAACTACAAAATATTGCTTGAAGAAAGTTGCGAAAACTAAATAAGATTTCCGTCGCCACAGCAAAGAAGCCGTTTCATCTTCTTTTTGTTTTTTGCTTATTTATTGCTTTGTTTGTTTGTTTGGTTGCTTCTATCTTTTTTCTTTTCTTTCTCTTGAATTTATAGAGCAAAGCCTAGTATCTATAAACAAAGTATGAATTGGAATTCTGTCAGTAACAGCGTTTTATTGGTCAAGTCTTAAATGTTTAATGCAACGTCCACGTTCACCTAAGAACCCTTTTACAGATTATCGTACAATCCAGAAAAAAGAGAAAAAGAACTTTATCTTTTCTAGTTTATTTTATCTTTATTTGTATACCATCCTCCATTTTGAATCTGCTTTCAAAATCATCATCATCGTGGTCGTCATCCTCACCACCATCATGACCACTACCACGACAACGTCGACGACGACGACGACCCCCCCCCATACTATTATTATCATCATCATACTTGTTTTGTTGTTGGTGATGTTTTTGTTGATGTTGTTGATGTTTTTATTGATGTTGTTGTTGTTGTTGTTGTTGTTGTTGTTGTTGTTGTTGTTGTTGTTCTTGTTGTTCTTGTTCTTCTTCTTCTTCTCATTATTATTATTATTACTATTTTGAAAATTTGCTTTATGAGAAGGCGACATGACTTTAACATGTTAGCATATTACTACTTTCAATAGATACCATATCTCCGAAGAACCACAATGATGGTTGGTCACTAAAACTTTTCTTCTCTAACATCATTTTTTTCTTCAGATAATTCTTGTTGTTGCTGTTGTCGTTGTTGTTGTCACCGTCGTCGTCGTTGTTGTTGTTTTTCCTCTTCCTTTGAAAATCTAAAAGAACTTACCAACCACCGCCGCCACCACCACCACCATCATTTAAGAAAACTAAAAGTCATCACCAACATCATCAACATCATCGTCATCGTCATTATTATTAAAAACTAAAAGAAATCATTATTGTTATTATCATTATTATTGTCAATAACATTTTGGTTGTTATTGTTATTATTGAAGAAAACTAAAAGAAATCGTTATTTTCATTATTATTACCATCATCATCATCATCATCATCATCATTATTATTATTATCATTATTAACTTTGCAACACGAACTGCGAGAGTAATTTATCAGATTGTCTACAGATATGTAAAGTGAATTGAAAGAATATTTCCAATAAATAATACAAAAACAAACAGGCCTGATGATTTATACGTTGTCAATACAGTCTGAAAACATCAGACTCCAAAGTAGTGCATGAAGTGAAGATAGATCGTATTTACGTGGGTATATTTTAACAAGTCAGTAAAAATGAAAGATGG
The DNA here is from genome assembly GCF_001194135.2 of Octopus bimaculoides. Classification (NCBI taxonomy): domain Eukaryota; kingdom Metazoa; phylum Mollusca; class Cephalopoda; order Octopoda; family Octopodidae; genus Octopus; species Octopus bimaculoides. The sequence goes on from NC_068990.1 coordinate 18,158,723, forward strand.
CTATTTACATAAAAATGTATCTAGAGGGTATTAACATATAAAACTCAACATTTTCTATGATCAATAGTCATAGAATATGCATTTGTAACGAATACATTATGTATGTATGTATGTATGTATGTATGTATGTATGTATGCATGCATGCATGTATGTATGTATGTGTGTATTTATAAATGTATCTGTATATGTACACACAAGCATTTATCTCTATAAGTATATGCGTGCGTGTGTAATGTATATGTATTAATGCAGCTACCTATATATATGTCTCTGTGTGTGTGTAAGTACATATATATATATATATATGAATATACACACACATACATACACTCACACACACACACATATATACATTTAAGTATGTATGTATGTATGTATGTATGTATGTATGTATGTATGTATATATATATATATATATATATATATATATATAGATGGATAGATAGACAGACAGATAGATACAAGGATAGATAGGAAAATGATATTGTCTTTTTCGAGTCTTAGCACTTTGCTAAATTAACATTTCATTTTTTCACGTTAGATAAAGCATAACATAACTAATGGAATAGCATTGCATGCGATATATGTCTTGCCATGTGTTTAAGATAACGCCTGGTTTAGAGCTCAGCAGTGGTATGCATATATATATATATATATTTACATATATATATATATATATATATATATACATATATATATGTGTGTGTGTATGCATGTATATATGTATACACCTTATTCCTTGCCATTTCACATAACAATATATTGCAGGAGATGCAACATCAATTCAGTTTGTTTGTATACTATGTAATATGCGGAGAAAACATTGCGAGGTGGAAAGATAGATACAGAAGGATAGATGTTATAATGAATAAACGAACGAATGAATAGATGAGAATACAGATAAATTAAACATATGGCAATTCAGTGAGATTATCAGTTCCCTCAGGCTCTTTTAAGTGCTATGCACACGACATGGAAACATAAAGCTACATGTGCTGTCTTCTTGTGTTATTGGTTATTGTTTCTGTGCATCTCAGTGCATGAATATGATAGTATTGGATCATACGTCTATTTCGACGACATGTAATCAGATGTTTGGGCTACTGAATTGAACCCTTACTCATGATATTAATATGAGAGTGGTCGAGTATTCCACAGAGAACAAGTATTATTAGTGTGAATTCTCAATCCGAATTAGCACGACAGTGTAAGACAGGGTACAGTGTTTAATTTGCATATACAATCCCCCTCCCACCTCCATTTACCTATCCATGTATGGAAAGGTAAATGGTGGTGTGAGGGGAAAGTTAATTGCAGTCCCGTATTCTAGTGAATTATTCAGTTAGAGAGAATGGTTATTGTTTATCTCAAAGCCAGAGCTATTTAGACATATTTATGGACAAAAGGTGAGGGAAAAACGTGAGCCCGTCATTATTTCCTTTCTGAATATATTCATCGTCTTTATGAATTGCTTATTCGCCCTTGTATGAAATTCTGTTGACATATTTGAGCTGGTGCCTCTGGTGAAGTTCTTTTTCTCTTTGATTGAATTCCAAGCCGAGTACCTAATATTCGTGCTTCTCTATACTTAGCTGAACTTCAATTCCTCACTTAACGCTCTGACTTTCGTTCTTTTTCTCTATTCTATAAATATTTTCTTGGTCGTTTTCCTGCCGCTCCCCGCCTTTATTTTTACCCTCGAATACTCCTCTCTATATTAATTTTTATAATTTCATTGTTGTTGACCCTTCTTGCAAGGTGTGTTTCTTCTGTAGTAGCCTTTTTCTTCGAACAGCTGTTTTACGGAACTCTCTCCCTTCTCTCTTGTTCCCATGATAAATATAATCTTCATTATTTTAAATCTTGTACTGATATTTTCATGATTTTCAAGGCAGCTCCTCATTTCAAACTTTTCTTTTGTACCAATCACCAAACTCTTTGCTTGACTTTCATTACTGGTAGTTTCCTTTTAGTCGCGTGACTCCCAATAAAGAGATAACCACGGCTCACATTTAAATTGTGATCATCCCTCCCTATCTTCATTCCAGGCACAATGAATTTTGGACTACAGAACCCAATGTAACCTGTCCTTTCTTAAAATGATAGGTTGTCCTTTAAGAGCGATTTAACTGATATTTAGACGAGGCTGAGTGAACAAATAGAGGTCTAATCCAAATGTAAATTTACCGGTGTGAACAACGGACTCAATTTATGAGGCAGTAAGTGACCAGTAAATAACTATCTAGAGAGTCGATGACGTTCTAGAAATGATAGCCAATTCACCCTTAAATTCGACTCTGCTGACTTACAGTCATATTATACATCCAGACATATAATCCTACACATGCAAACAAGTGGGACGCCTTTGATCACAAATCAGTACAATTAGAACTGAATTGTGACGAAGCAATTAGAGCAATAAAAAATACTCGATCTGCTAATAATAGAAGCCAACACTCCATCAAATCGCATCCTATCGTCCTAAAAATGGTCTGAGACATCTCTATGCCGGAAAATGTGGTCCTGGCTATGTTCTACTTTAAAGGAGACAGGATGATCACACCTTGATCGCTTTTATCTCGAATTTGTTCAATGAAGACTAAGCTGGAGTGGAACAACGCAGCAGTAGCAACAACGATAGCAGCAGCAGTAGCAGTAGCAACAACAATAGCAACAATAACAACAAAAACAGTGTTTAAATATATCTCTGAGACTCGGTAGCATATGGCCCATACTAACATATATTCTTATATAATAAACAGGCATAAAAAATCACAACTTTCTAAACAAGGACACCGATTCTGAAAGCAATTATCAATATTGATATCTTATAAAATTTGGGAAACACAAGTTTAAGTCAGAAGACAATGAGACTTTGTGAGTCTCATGCCATTTTGTGGCGTTAATTCCCTTCTGAAAGGAATGTGTGAAGTGAGTGAAGTGAAAAGGATTCTTCTGTTAGTTAAAACTCACTTTCACATTATAACCGAGCTTCTAAATTCTTACTTCTTGCTCTATAACTCATAGGTATTATGCTTTTTATACTGGTTTATAATGGAGGAACAAGATCACTGACATTAGGGGATGGATGCAGTCGTTGAAATCGACCTCAGCAGCTCGCTGCTACCTGTTTTATCGACCTTAGAGCAAAGTCGACCCAGGTATGATTTGAAGCAATGTAAATACCACAAGATGGTTTAATAGTCTCCCTACAAATTCTGCCATTTTACGGCCTTCATGAACTCAAAATATTAAAACGAGCCAACGAGGGAGAATGTACGTGCGTGGTTGCTACATCTGCTAGACATGATAGCCAAATCTTCCAGTTACATACTGACGTCTTAAACAACATCGTATAGAATTTTGTTGCTAGAAGGGTTTTAGTCCAAGAAGTCGACCCTAGGCCTTATTTTTTGAAGCCTAATACCTATTCTATCGGTTCCTTTTGCCATATCTCTAAGTTACGGGGTGGTAAGCACACCAACACCGGTTGTCAAGCGGTGGTGGGAGACAAACACAGTCAGAAACACACACACGTATACACGACGGGCTACTTTTACTTTCCGTCTACTAATTTCACTTACAAGGTCGAGGCTATTGTAGAAGACACTTGCCCAAGGTGCCACACAGTGGGACTGAACCCGGAACCATGTATCTGTGAAACAAGACTCTTACTACACATGTGCCTAAGCATGAAAATAATGTAGTGTAGCCATTGCTGGAATGTGTTTAATAATTTCTCTTCCTGATGAGGATAGACTTAGCTCAGGGCACAGGAACAAACAAGAAAATATTTTTTTATCTTGTTGGGTCCTGAAAATAATTTGAAGTCATAAACTTTGCAATCCATCCTAGACTAGTGAGACTGATGCCATTAATGCATCACGCACCTAAATTCCATGAATATGCTAAGCAAGTCAACAATAGCAGGAAAGATATCCGTAGGAAAAAATACCAAAATACCGACACTTTGGGAAGGATGGGTAAAGTTTTAAAATTAGTTTGGCTTTGAGAACAGAACTAACGAAATGAGAAGATATTAGTCTATAAACTCTGTTTCTTGGAAGAACATAACCAGTCGTTCATCTCCAAAATATTTTGAATTTAAAAGAAATTTTTTTGAAAAGCTGATGAAAAGTGCTACTCAAATTACTTGTATAGTTTCTACGGTTCTCGGCTACATAGTACAATGATGTGTGTGTGTGTGTGTGTGTGTGTGTGTGTGTGTGTGTGTGTGTGTGAGTGTGTGTGGTTGTGTGTGTGTGGGTGTATAGCTGTGTGTATATATGTTGGCATATGTTAGTGAAAACAAAATAAGATCTGCATGTATTGCAATTCTCTCTTTGTTTCACTCTGATCACCTGCCCTTCATCCTCTCTTACATTTTGTTTCTCGCTCATTCTTTATCTCTCGCCACTACCTTCATCCACTCTGTTAATATTCTGTACTAGTGCGTAGGTTTGTGATATATATATATATATATATATAGATTACACACACACACATATATATATATATATATATATATATAAAAGATTCCTTCAATATACACAAGAGAAAAAGGCCAGGTCAGTTCCTTCTCAATTTTATTCGATTGTCAAAGAATATGTATGAGAATATGTATATGTATATGTATTTTTCCATATGTGTATTTTCATACACTGTTTTTAACACTGTTTTTAACAATTTCACCTTAATATGACAATCAGTATGTAACACTACAAAGTTCATACAAAGCTTTATACTTTAAATATATTTTATCATCAAAG
>NC_068990.1:18164402-18165964 GCF_001194135.2 Octopus bimaculoides
ACACACACACACACACACACACACACACACACACACACATATATATATATACATACATAAATTTAAACATGTATAAATTCACACACATACCCACACACACACACTTATATTTACAAACTATTAGCTGCGTTGTTATTCTCTGTGTATTGTACCACTTGTACCAGGAAGCAATTATTCGTTTTGTTGCATCATCCACAAACTTTACCTATTAGAGATTCCTACACATATTGTGCCAGGCTTCCAATAGCGCTATTTGGCACAATAGACAACAGACTGATATTCCACATCGGAATTCCTATCTAATTGCTTGGTCTCTAATTTTTCAATGCATATGTCTCTCCACCCACGAACTTTGTTTTTATGTTTGCATTTACGATACACCGTATATCTTATGTAGCTAATTGTATGCCAGTTTCTCTATTTTCCATATTTTAATAGCTATGCTGTGTTTCGTTATTTCTTCAGTTTTAATGACTGTCAAAGTATAGATTTGCTTTTTTCTGTTTTAATGGCCTTCTTTATTGGTAGTTATCATGCTAGAGTACAGCCTTGTTGGGTATCATCGATTGCTTCGATTACCCATGTCAACTGGGATATCGATTTGTGTTTATTTGTTTGATCGATTTGGAGAATGGTCCTCGACAGTATTTGATCTGTGAACTTAAAACAGCGTAACGAAATAACACAGTTTATTTTCTTCGACATTCAACCGAATCTGCCATCCTGCTATCATACGTTTTTATATGTGCATCTGTCAGTTTATTCTTATACTTCTTTCAGCCATTGGACTGCGGCCATTCTGGAACAACGATTGGAAGAGTCTAGTCGAACAAATCAACCACAATACTTCTTATTTATAGTCTTGTACTTATTCTATTGGTCCTTTTTGCTGAACTGCTAGGTTACAACACACATACACGCACACACAGGAAATGTCTCAGACATTATCAGCTACCGATCTATCGTCCTTAATTTCAACAAATCAATACAGATATAAGCCGTCATTAATATCCAATTCTTTTATGATATTAAGTTCTTTGCATTCTTTACTAACGGATAGTATAGTTTTAGTTGCACTAGATTTACCTGTGACTTAGATATGTGTGACTCACCAGTGGTGCTTTTGAAACATCAGTCTTTGGCATAAGAAAAACCAAACCTTCAATTGTGCCAATTGTTGTCATGTTGGATTCTAATGAGCACCATTGTCCTCTTATTTCTATTTCTGTTTATTAAATAATACAAATTGTTTTTGGTTTAGGTACAAGGACAGCAGTTTTAAGGCGAACGGTTTGTCAATTACATCGATTCCTGTTAGTTGGTTGGTGCTTTATTTCATCGACCCCAGAAGGTTGAAAGAGAAAACTGGTTTCGGCCACATCTAAACTCAAAACTTAAAGAGCTGAAACAAAAAAGTGCAAGACATTTTGACCAACGCTCTAAAAATGCTGCCTGTCTAATTAATATAACAACAACAACAACAACAACAGCAACAACAACAACAACAACAACAACAACAACAACAACAAAAAACAACAACAACAACAGCAGCAGCAGCAGCA
>NC_068990.1:18165974-18168712 GCF_001194135.2 Octopus bimaculoides
CAACAACAACAACAACAACACCAGCAACAACAACAACAGCAAGAACAACAACAACAACAGCATCAACAACAACAACAGCAACAACAACAACAGCAACAACAACAACAACAACAACAACAACAAAACAGCATCAACAACAATAGCAGCAGCAGCAAGAAGAAGAAGAAGAAGAAGAAGAAGAAGAAGAAGAAGAAGAAGAAGAAGAAGAAGAAGAAGAAGAAGAAGAAGAAGAACAACAACAACAACAACAACAAGAATTCTTTCTACTATAGGCATAAGCAAGGCCAGAAATTGTGGGGAGGGGTTAGTCGATTACACCGACCGCAGTGTTCAAATGGTACTTATTTTATCGACCCCGAAAGGATGAAAGGCAAAGTCGACCTCGGCAGAATTTAAACTCAGAACGTAAAACTGGACGAAATGCTGCTAAGCATTTTTTCCTAAGGTTACAGATGGTAACCTTAGGACACCTAAGGTTACAGGTGGTAACCTGCTACCCACATAGATTCTACCAGGAATAAGACTAAACCTGAATTAAACCAAAAATAATTTGAATAATATGAATAGAAATATGTTCTTTATAGAACAAAGACTTCTATACGAGAAAAATCTAATCCTGACAAGAAAGTTTCTATATCAGTTAGAATGGGAATAAATATTCAAAACATTGAAAGAACGTAAAAGTGGAAACTAAATAAGGAATAGTTTAAAGAAATGTGGTCAAAATGAAAGATATAGTAGCTAAGGTGAAAAACAAGTTTTACTTCATGGAAGGAAAGGATGTTAAAGACGAGAAAAAGAGCTTACTTCAATGTTTAAATGATACACATTTAGTGAATGAAAGTAGCGTACAAGTGGTTCGAAAACGAGCTAGAGTTTGTAATGACGAATGACAATTACAGACTTTTATGGAATTTCTCCATAGAGACTGATTATTCTATTCGAGTAATAAAGAGACCAGATATGATCGGAGAGTGACAAAAAAAAAAAAAAACGTTTTCGTCGTAGATTTTGCAATCCCATGTAATATAGAATGAATATAAAATAAATTGAGAAAAATTGAGAAATAACCAGACTTAATCAGACAGATTAAGAGACTGTTGAACACAAAGGTGAAAAGTTGTTCCTATGGTAATTAGTGCAATTGGAACAACACCTTAACCAAACTGCTACTTAAGAGACTAAATGACACTGGAATCGAGACACACAATGTCGACCTGCAGTAAAGTGCCATCCTGTATTGTGTAAAAAATTTTGAGATTTGAGGATATTTCTTTCTAAACATTAGGATGGCATCTCTGCTAATTAAATTAGCATGTAATAGCTGACTACTACTGCAACTACTACTACTACTACTACTACTACTACTACTACTACTACTACTACTGCTGCTGCTGCTGCTGCTGCTGCTGCTGCTGCTGATGATGATGATGATGATGATGATGATACAGGGATACATGACACTGTAGAGAATGTACAGTCACTCAATTATACATGTGAAACTGCTGTTGTCATCATTAATATAGGTAATTAACACAATGAGACTATCATATTAGATAATTAAATTAATAACGGAAGAAATATGTTGATAGATATTTCAAAGGAAATTAAATTATACATTTCAATATGGCTGTTGAGCAAATTAAGCAAATCCTTTTGTTTCCATTTATTTCGTACTTTTCTGTTTTGCATTTGTGTCTCATAATTCTTGCTCTTCGCAACTATCTACCTCTCGCTTTCTGCTAGTAATATGTATGTGTATGACTCTGTGCATGTATATATTTGTACGTGTATGTATATACACACACACACACACACACACATACACACATATATATACATATATATATGCATACACATAATATATACATGTATATATATATATATATATATATATTAATACACACACACATATGTTGATGTCGTAAAAACGATGAGCATGCTCTTGATTAAGCAGCGGCTCTGTCGTGCCTTCTTTGGTTGTGGAGATAAAGGACTCTTCAATGTGACGATCGCTGTTTCGTCTCAGGGTCGCAGTTGTAAGCCCAACTCACGTCACTGTTGATGATCCTCGACATGAAGGACGGGTCATTAGCGACACGCTGACGGAGATCTTGACCGAATCCGCCGCAATGTTCGTTCTGCTCAGTGGTCAGCAGGCGAGAGACAACCTTGGCAGAGACATACCGCATTCAGACGTTAGGATTGCCTGCACAGACCCTTATGACGAACAGCATCAGTAATGTCGTTGATTGTCCTCCGACAATCCTCAGGCACAAGCTGATATATTTTCTCCACATTTCCGAAAGTGAGGCTCGCGGCAGGTCTCCCAGATCGCTCATCGTCTTCCAGGGATCTTCTTCCGCTTTTGAAGCGCCAGTGCCACTCGATACATTGCGTACGAACTATTGCCGGGGCATAGGCAATGTCTCTACAGCAAACCTCTTAAAGGTCGCTGCTAGCTCCCATTGCCTTGGATCTAAGTTAGAAAAGGCCCTTTCTCTATTGGCAAGAAATCTTTAAATAAAACTGAATAATGTCATATATGTCTATATCTGTGTCTATATACATACATACATACATACATACATACATACATACATACATATTTGGCTGTGTGGTAAGAAGCTCGCTTCCCAACCACATGGCACTAGATTCAGTCTCACTGCATGTAACCTTGGGCTAGTGTATTCTACTATAGCTCCGGGCCGATCAGAGAAGCCCGTCGTATATATGTA
>NC_068990.1:18168784-18169697 GCF_001194135.2 Octopus bimaculoides
TATATATATATATATATATATATATATATATATATATATTTCTGCGTGTGTCTTTGTTTCCTATGTTTGTCCCCCACCTCAACCACTTGACAACTGGTGGTGGTTACGTACCCGTAACTTAGCTGTTCGGTAAAAAATTATCCGATAGAATAAGTACTAGACTTACAAAGAATAAGCCCTGGGGCGTGATTTCTTCAACTAAAACCCTTAAATGCAGTGCCCCAGCATGGCTGTAGTCAAATGACTGAAGCAATTAACAGAATAAAAGTATAAATATACACACACACACACTGAAATAATTTATAATATGTGGTGAATACTTTCTACATATGCAAAGTTATGTATAGACATCAACAAATCTATAAATCTATCAAAGTTGGCTGAAGATTAACATTGGTAAAATTATAAGACGATGAGAATAGAGAAAAAAAACCATTCATATCAATTTATACACCGAAATATAATATAGTTTCCGCACATCATGGCGTAGACATACAAAGATAGCAAGAATATATAAATAACAATAAATACATTTACATACGTATCATAAAATAGTGGAATAAATTTGAGTGAAAATAACACTGCAGGAAAATGTATAAAGTCGGAAAATTTAAACATACGGAACTAAGATATACATACAAAGAAAGACTTAATATCATACACCAAATGTTATATAATGATTCCAATTATCAATGTATTTGGTTTTGTACGTAAAGCTGCAGGCGTTGCTACGTACTAAGAAGCTTGCTTCCCAACCATATGGTACTGGGTTCAGTCCGACTGCGTTACAATTTAGCAATTGTATTCTACCTCAGCCGCGGCCGACCCGATCCTTGTGGGTATATTTGGTTGAAGGAGACTGAAAGAAACCCCGTCGTGAATATATATATATATATATATATATATATATATA
>NC_068990.1:18170216-18174946 GCF_001194135.2 Octopus bimaculoides
TATTATATAAAGATAGAAAAATTAAATACAAGTTGAACGAAGTTTAAGTTTAAAATAATAATGAAGATAAAATTAGTACATATTTAACCGGTGTAATAGTTAAAGCTATACTATTTAAAGCTAAAGACGTTTATTAATTATAATTAAAGATCAATTGAATAATAGAAAAATATAAGATTATTTATTTCTACAAACGTAATAATAAAAAATATGAATGAAAAAATTATATATATATATATATATATATATAACGTGAAGTATATTTGCCACTTAAATGTGGCTAACCACTAAGGGTGGATGCTACTGTAGCTTGTAGCCCCAGGAGGACATCTCCTCCAGCTGGCTATTGACACACTTTCTGTGCCCTATCAGTATTTGCAAAAGGAAGCCATCCTTCCCATCGTCGAACTGACGTGATACGCACGGACCCGGGTTTCTGGGTATCTACCCGTCATCAGCGCATGACAATCACAGGTCATCGAAGATCGGTGAAATAGTACAGCAAGGTTCGCCACCACCCCTGCCGGAGCCTCGTGGAGGTTTAGGTGTTTTCGCTAAATAAACACTCACAACACCCGGTCTGGGAATCGAAACCGCGATCCTACAACCGCAAGTCCACTAACCTAACCACTGAGCCATTGCGCCTCCACGTTCAGCTAGTGTATATCACCCCAATGAAATGCTTTATACATATGCATACAGACACACATGTACACTGTCAAACACACACCCATACACACACTTACTTTCACACACTCAGTGTGAGCGATAAACATAGTGTGTGTGTGTGTGTGTGTGCGTGTGTGTGTGTGTGTGTGTGAGAGAGAGAGAGAGAGAGACAGAGAGAGAGAGAGAGATCTTCTGTTCTATAGGAAAGTGTATGATATACATCCATGCCATTCAGTGCCATCACCACGAGACTCCCTGTTAATTAGAATAGTACTACAGCAATGGCAGCGACGCTTTTGATTATAATATGCTCCATAAGTCCCAATCTGAGGTTAATCAATAACTTTAACAACAGCAGGCACAATGACAAAAACAACAACACCTATATAAAGAGCCATTTATGACTTTTTTGTGATAGAGTAGACAGAAGCAAATCATTCAGCTGTTCGACACCATTGTTTTGATGGACAATATCTAATTGTAATTTTGGATTTAAATAGTTATCTCATTACAGTTTTACTACAATTCAACTACAGTATTAAAGTTCATGTTTCTACACACGTAAATTTAATACCTAATCTTTAAATTGGTTTTCTATCTAATCTTTAAATTAGTTTTCTAATTTAGCGATCATTAACAAACAATGCATGCACACAATATGTTGCAAATTGTTAAAATCTTGGAAGACAAGAAGAAAGTCAAAATGCCGCTGATTCGTCCTCTTCGACAAAATACCATATTCTAAACATGTATTTTTATACATTAAAATATCCTAGACAATATAAAATATGTTGAATGATAAATATTGATTTCTAATTTAGACAGGAGGCTACCGTGTTTTTGCGAGAGAAATGCTTGATTAAATCAACTTTTGTTCAAGACTGATAATTGTCTAATCAACACGGGGAGGGTAAATGGAAAAATGGACTCTGGCAGAATTTGAACTCAAACCATAATGGATCGTAACTACGTGATAGCGTTGAGTACTAATGGTTTATAATTTAGGCGCAAGGACAGTAATTCTGATTTAGATACTTGACTAGAACGTTATTTAACCGACCCCGGGGTGGGAGTGGGGGACTAGACTTTGGCGTGTTTTGAGCGCAGAATGAGAGAAATACCGGAAGAAATATATGATATTTTGTCAGATATTCTAACGAATCTGCCACTCCACAACCCAGACATGTTTATGAGGGAAGGAAGTTAGTAGATATCATGGAGCACAATGTTTGAGTGACCCAGGAGGGATGTGAACTCAGAATGTGAGTAGCTTGGAAGGAACGGCGGAAATGCAAACTTCAAAGATCATTTACTATGAAAGAATAAAGAGCCATTATAGGTTGCTGCCAGTGTCAGGATTTGAACTCACAACAAATATTGTAAAGCATTCTGTTTGATGCTTAACCACTCTGCCGATTTACCGTTCAAATGTCAACCTTAATATGTGCGTATGTGCGATAAAATAAGTGTCAGTTGAAGACGGCTATATTTAATCGACTTATTCCCTCTCTGAAACGTATTGGCCTTGTGCCAAAATTTGAAACCAAAAGAAGCATAAAATACAATTAAAAGTTGAACAGAGACAGGAAAGAGAAAATCAGGGGATGAGCATTAATTGGCTACGACTGAAAAGGCCATGGAAAGATCTATACCAGGAATATCACTGAAAAAGCATATCCGAAATGAAGTGATTCGAGGACGGCGCGGACTGAACGATATGATCTCAGAATACCAAAGTTAGTAACAACAGTAGCAATAAAAGTAAAAAAGAAAAAAAAGCAACACAGCACCTTCGGGTGCTTTTGAAAAAAGTCATTAATGAAGTCTCAACGTGATTACTCGATCTTGTAGAAGGAGCAGCCAAATCTCTCGCTCATATTATTTTCAATATTGTCTCGAAAATGAGAACAGTTTAGATAATGTAGTCGAAGATGTACAATGTTTAAGGAAAAAGAAAGTTTAGGAATAGAACTTCATACGTCAAAAGATTGGTTGATTGTGAGTAAAACACAAACAGCAGCAGCAGTTGCTGTAGTAGCATCAGAAACAACAACAACAAGAATAGTAACGGCAGCGATTTCTTTTTTAAATAATCAAAGCGACGAATTTAAGCTATGCCAAATTTCTAAGGTAATGAAGATTAGACATCTTTCGCTCCTCCCTTCCACACCATTTCGCCCACAGACTACAAACAATAAACGGATATTTTGGAAATAAAACATGTCTGTGAAGTGAATACACGTCCAGAGTAAATGTTCTTGGTTTGTAATTAGGTAATTACCAAACACAAATGATTTTTGAGAGATTCGTAAGACGGCGTTTCGGCGTTTCAAGCCGTTCTCGAAACATGGGCAAATTTAGTTCTGTCAACTCCAAAGAAGCTAGCCAAGGGAGATAATTTAATTGCACCGATTGCATGAATTTAGATAATTCATGTAATTTAGATAATTCATGTGATTAGTGAATGACATATACATGCAACAAATAAATTGAAATAAAACAAAATGAAATAAAATAAACATTTCCAGCAGATTGCAATTTTGCTACCATCTTCAATAACCTTAGTTTAATTCAAGAAGTAAAGAGGGTACTTAGTGAGGATGGAGTGTGAGGGGAATTAGCGATTGGAAAACTTCGTTTGTGACGTGTCTTTTTGGGTATATATGCGCGCGTGTGAGTGTGTCACTACGTGCTAATGTATGAGTGCCTGTATGTGTATGCTGATATATGAATGCCTTTATGTGTATGCGATGAGTGTGTGTGTGTGTGTGTGTGTGTGTGTGCAAGTGTGCTTGTGTGTGTATGTGTGAGTGTCAAAAAAGGAAAGGAGAGAGCGAGTGAATGGGAAAGAGAGAGAGAGAGAGAGAGAGAGAGAGAGAGAGAGAGAGAGAGAGAGAGAGAGAGAAAGAAAGAAAGAAAGTGGGAAAGTGAGAGCGAGTGGAAAAGTGAGAGAAAGAGAGAGACAGAGAGACAGAGAGAAAGAAAGAGAGTTAAAAAGAGTAAAAAAGACACAGAGAGGGAAATAGATCTTACTTTCTTGTCTAATTAACACGATTAATTTAATTTAACTAATTATTCGTTTAATTTAAATGTAAAAATACAAGCGATTAGACAAAAGTATATGTGCGCAGGTTTGTATGTATATCTCAGTATACTTATATGCAAATATGTATATAAGTATACATACATGCAAACGTACATACACACACTCATATATGTATATATATATATATATATATATATATATATATATATATATATATATCCATACATACGTTTATACATACACGCCCATACGCACAACATGCACACACACACACACACATACACACACCCATATACATAACACGCATACACAAGCGTACAAGTATATATATTCATATACATACCTACACATACACATATGTGCATATGCATATATTTAGAGATACAATCATACCTACAAACATGTACGTACAGATTACTTGCACAGATACATGTAACAGGCTCCAGCATGACTAGAATTGCTGCCGTTGGAATCAATTAATCAACTATGCATTTATGTCTACGTATGTATATATACAAATATATCTGTCCATATGTATGTATGTATGTATGTATGTGTGTGTGTGTGTGTATGTGCGTTTATGTATATGCATGTGTGCATATGAGTGCCGTTGTCTACAAATATATGCATCTACAATCTACTGTTAGATTTTGTGTTTCAGCAACACTGTATATTGAATTACTTTTTGTTCTTGCATTACGGTCTGTACGTGTATGTAATAGTTACTAAACTGTACCTGAGTTTACGTAATAATGTGCGATTACCAAGGCAGCGAGCTGGCAGAAAGGTTAGCACGCCGGGCGAAATGCTTAGTGGTAATTCGTCTGTCTTTACGTTCTGAGTTCAAATTCCGCCGAAGTCGACTTTGCCTTTCATTCTTTCGGGGTCGATAAATTAAATACCAGTTACGTACTGGGTCTATGTCATTGACTGCCCCCCTCCCCCAAAATTTCGGGCCTTGTGCTTAGAGTAGAAAATAATAATGTGCGATTACGAAAATGCCTATATATGTGGT
>NC_068990.1:18175609-18181892 GCF_001194135.2 Octopus bimaculoides
TATATATATATATATATATATATATATACACATAAACGTGTGTATGTCTATGCCTGTGTTTCTGTTGCTTATGGTGTTTTTCTTACGTCTAGTCGAACTGAGATCGATAAAATCGTCTGAAGTATGTATTGATGTCGATATGATGGACTAAAGCTTTGAAGACGGTATCTTCACATGACTGAAACATTATTAAAATAAAAAGAATATATTTAAAACAATAATATTAGAAAAAATATAACACACTACAGCAAATTCGCTTACGGTCAACGTTACTACCATTGTCACTTGCTACTATGTCAGGTCATATACTGCGGCACTATCCTATGATGAGTTCGTCAGAGCACCTTTCGTCTAGCTTTCTTGTTACTTCTGGAGGTTTGAAGACCAAACACGCACCTAGGTATTTCCTAAAACTATCAATCAAACAAACTTTGTGTTGCTTATAGTATACTACTTCCTATATATGTTCCTTTGAACGTACCTTTTGGTCTTAGTGAATCAGAAATATGTCGTCTTGTTACTAAGTCGGTCTTGAATAAATGCCTCAAGGCATCACTTCTGTCGTTGACTGGCCTCCACCCATGTCTAAAACGTCGTTTCGATTTATAATTCAAGCAAAGGAATTGTTCCAAATTTTGTCAAAACTGTTAATAATGTGGTTTGCCTTCAATAATATCAACCCCAATACTCAGATTATTTTATCTATCCCTGTCTATGGAAGGGCTCAGTATATACGGTGTGCGATGGGTAAATTGTCGCTAGTTTATACTTTTAATTTCGCGCATGCCCATTGTTTGTTTTTCATTTTGTATAGTATGGTGAGTTGGGAACCGTCTGTGAGAAAAACAGCAACATGACGCAATTCACTCTGTCAGGAATAGAGAAACGGCATGCTGTACTACTTGGCATTCGCGCCGAGAATGATAAAAATGAAACATTTAGTCAACATCATGGTGTTTAGAGTGATCACTAGTGATGGTGACATTATGCATCCATTCATCTTCTCACAGTCTCACACTCAACAGGGAGGCCTACATCAAGTGCCTGGAGGAGGTAGTGCTGCCTTGGCTGCTGGAAGACCCTGTGTCTGGCAACAAGACTCTGCACCATGCCATGCAAGCAGGAGAACCCAGTCATGGATATCAGACAATTTCTGCGACCACATCACCCCTAATATCTGGCCAACTAACTCCTCAGACTGCAACTCCACTGATTATTATATGTGGTGCGCAGTTAAGCGAGAGACCAACAAAACTCCTTGTAACACTAAGGATGAACTGAGGTCAAGGATTATGGTAGCATTCATCAACTTAAACAGGAGACAGTCAAGAAGTTTTGCAGGAGATTCCGAAGTCGTCTGAGGGCTGCAGTTGAAGCCAATGGTGATTTTATTGAATAAATTTATTCTTTGGTATTTAAAGATATTTTTATGGAATTTTGTTAAATATATCTGTTAAAATGAGATGTCAATGTTATTTTCATTTTTGCATAATTTAGACGAAAGTTTATTCACCGCACCCTATGTATGTATGTATGTATGTATGTATGTATGTATGTATGTATGTATGTATGTATGTATGTGTATGTGCATGTACGTGTATGTGTATGTGCATGTACGTGTGCGTGCATGTATTTATGAATAATTTTCTTGAAACAAGTAATATCAGTTAAAAGAAAAAATCGATGCTGATGTAGAGTATTGTATAATATTAATGAAATATCGCACGCTTGCAGTAAAACATATAATCCGAAGAAACTAGCGGCAAGTTGTGTCGCTGATACGATGTCAAACATGCAAGTTCTTACCACAGACTATTATATGTTTCTCGTTAGCAAACTTTGATACATTCTTTTGAAGGATATTTTTTTGTCTTTATAATTCTGACTCGCTGTGTGATCTAGATTTTCATTTCTTTACATTCCTTACATACTTTTAATTCGTACATCTCTTGTCATTCCTTGTTGGTCTCTGTTTAGTGAAAATCATACTCTGGCATCTACACTTACTTCATACAAGGTTTTATATCTGAGTCAGTGTTATAGTGTATGTCCTTTAATCCGTCATCCTCATTAATCTACATTCTCACTGATATTCTACTTTAAGTGGCTTGGTTCATCACTTATAAAAGACTATACAGGACTACTTTATCTAATGTAATATTTTTCAATACAGTAGATGTGTGAATTGAGGGAGAATGTAGCTGCTACGTTTAGAAGGCCATGTATCAACATAGAGTAACTATCTTTCATAGGTGGAGGTTAATTAAAAACGAAAAATCGTCGAGCCTTTTTTGTATAGTGAAAAGGTATGCTGTGTAGTGCACCCTTCAATAACGGTATTGAATATACTATCTCTTATGTTGTTCCTTGTCCAGAAATAAAGTCAATGCTTCCCTTCTACGAAGCATGAAAATTAACTTTAAAGGAATAATTCTTAATTTCTTAAAATGATCATAGCCATTTGTTTCAATTAAAAAGGTAAATTCAATTAACTAATAATTATTTAAAGAGTCATTTCAGGATATTCTCTCTTAATCCTACCTCATAGTCATCCTATTGGCTCGTCTGCGCTAATTCATTTAGCTCATTATAGTGTTTCATTGGATAAATTATATCGTAAAAAAATCATTCTATATTTAAAAATCTATGTGAGCATATACTCCAAGCTCGGACAGATTTTTGCTATGCTGATGACATGTCCTTAGTTTTGGTCCGTTACCTCGGTAAACAAAGATAAAACTTCTTTTCCTCAAACTATGTAAGTCAGATTTGAAATATTAAAAGATTCTTTGAAATGATCACCCCTTTCTCTGAGAACCGTTAACAATTAAAGTTAAGTTTTTGTATTCTTTCTCTGACTATGACGGTTTTTTAATTATTTTCTTTCCCTTTTTTTACACGGTATACAGACTATTTCTGGGCAACTTGTATTTCTGAAGTTAATTAGCAAATTTCGTGCATTCAGGTAAATTCATTCATCCAAATTGTTATATTAGTACTTTAATTGTTCAATGAATGAATTTATTATGCTGCCACTTTGAGGTTGTGGTGTCTTTACGATGATTAGTATTGTTTAGCGTGTTAATTAAATTGTTGTTGCTCTTGGTGTTAAAGAATTTTGCATTGCTAGAAATCAGGCACTTATCGTTTAGCTTTTTTATGGTATGTAATTAAATAGAACTAGTTTTGAAAGTTATCGCAATGTACGCTTTTTCAAATTATCATCCTTAGATCTCTTTCATCAGTTTTATATCTAGTTCATTTAATTTCTTAGTAGACAAATGGTTTAACATTTCTAATTTGTTTGAAGTGTAAGTGATTAAGTTCACAATTCAATTTCTGTGGTTTCTTTTTTATGGATTAGTTTTGATAAATACTACCTAATTACCTTGTGGTATTGTGGACTGTTGTCGCTTCAACAAATGAGGGTTCAACAAGACGTAGCTGTGATGGTGTCTTGGTTTACTGATTAACCTGCACGATGAATATTATTATAGTGAGTATGATTTGTGCTGAGACAGTCTCACTCTCTTATCCTTCAAAGCAGTAATGGTCTACTATAAAACTCGCCATGAGCCCAGTAGTTATCAGGCTGCAGGATTTGATTGGAGTTTCTTTAGATGAGCAGCTAAAGTGCTAAAGACCTCAAATGCTTTGGGTTCTTTTGGGTGTCTGTTATGGACTGTATTCCTTGTGTTATAGGATAATATTAGTTTAGAATGTTGGCACAAGTTTTGGGGAAGAGGTGAAGTCGATTACATGGACCCCAATACTATACTAGCACTTATTTTATCGACCCTCGTGGAATTTTAACTCAGAATTTAAAGACGCACGGAATACCGCTAAACATTTTGTCCGATGCGCTAACTATTCTGCCAGCTCGTCGCGTTATTACAGGATAATATTGGTTTAAAATGTTGGCACAAAACCAGCAATTTCGGGGGAACGGGTAAGTCGATTATATCGTCCGGCAAAGTCGACCTCTGCTACATTTCAACTCAGAGCGTAAAGAAGGACGAAATGCAGCTAAGCTTTTCCCCCGGCGTGCTAACATTTCTGTCAGTTCGCCGCCTTCACAATCTGTAGTAATACTCTAATACATAATATTAAGTGGGTGGAACGAGCAAGACCGTATTGTAAGTGGATACGGCATAGTAATGTATGAGTGGTAAAATGTATGAAAATTAACGGATAGAAAAGAAAGATGACATGCATATGTAGGCGTTTAACAACGCATCTCTGTTGGAAGTGGGTTAAGGAATATCAAGTCGGCTATTGACACCAGCTGGGTTATGTTAAGTGCCGTTTCCTGTGTAATTACTTTATTTTCAAGAATCGTTGCTTTCAGTTTAACATGGATGCTGTATGTTTCTTGTTTTTATTGCTGCCGGTCTTGTTCGAGCTGTCTTATGTAGTTGTGGCTGCTGTTGATGTTATTTTTGTTGCTGTTGTTGCTGCTAATTCAAACGTATCGATGGTTCTCCCTCCTTTTTCATGCCAGGAGATTGGCACAAATTAAATTTTGCAATAAAAATTTACACAGGGTCAAGTGGTCACCAGCTGAGCAGGTCACACCAAGACTAGAATAACACCGTGGACAGAGACAACAATGACATGATTTCCCCCTTAGTATATAGGACGTGATATATATATATATATATATATATATATATATATAAGTTAAGCAGAGTTAGCGGTTGTAGTAACCAACTAAGGGATAATAGTATCCGTAATTACTATCGGTATCAATTACCTGTGTTATCCCTGGGCATGGGTATGCACCCACACTATGCTAATGGGGTACAGGTAACAACAAAATCAACAAAAGTTTATCAGGAATCATCAAATTTAAATAAACAGAAAATAGAAGAGACTTTTGATCAGCAAACAAAGAAATTGAACCACATCGGTAGATTATTTATTAATACATAACATTTCTTACAGACGTTTCTGCTTCCAGTGTTAGTTGGTGTTTACGAAAGAAATTCCGAAAATAATATTCGTCATCTTCATAGCACATTCGATATAGTACATGAAGCTTCATCAGAGTGAATACGAATGCGTAAAATAAAATAAAATAAACGAAGGGAAGAGGGAATAGGAAAGAACAGGGCTTCGAGAAGAGGCCAGAAGGTGCATATATTAAAATCATACCATATTGCAGCGTATACATACATACATACATACATACATATACACATATACAGGATGCGGTGAATAAACTTTCTTGTCAATTTCCTAGATGTATCCTTAGATCTAAATAAGAATATTTATAAACCTTATAGGAAGTCCAACAATAGACTTAGTTATATTAATGTGGGTTCCTGCCATCCCCCCATAGTGCTTAAAAATTTAATAAAAAACATTAGCAAAAGAATTTCTAGCCTCTCCTTCGATAGGGACATTTTTGATAGCGTTGCCCCAGTATATAAGCTTAGTACTTATTCTATCGTACTCTTTTGCCGAACCGCTACATTACGTGGATGTAAACACACTAGCAGTAGTTCTCAAGTGGTGTTGCCCCTCCACACACACATATACAATGGATGTCTTTCAGTTTCCATCTACTAAATCCACTCACAGGGCTTCAGTCGCCCCGCGGCTATAGTAAAAGACACATGCCCAAGGTGCCACGCCATGGGACTGAAACCAGAACAGCGCCTACGTTTATAAATATGCTACACATTATCTCGTATCTTACAGAATATGTACCTTTACTCCTGAAAAAAGCAGTTTCTTCCCCCAGTCACCTTCTATCCGATACTTTAGCACGTTGTGTCTCTGATCCTTCGGTCAGAGATTGGTTTACTTTTTACCCTTCGAATATCTTCTACATTGTCAAAGTAAAACCGCTCGAAGCGTCGGTATAACTTTCTTTACTTATCTCCAAACCATATCTTTCACTTTGTAGTTCTTCGTGTAATTTTTGTTGTTGGAGTATTATTTATTTGTTTCCTCTTTGGATATCATTGATAAATATTCTCAAACTGTAAAAAAAAAAGAAAAAATACAGAAAAGCAAAACAAAAAAAAAGATTGAAAAGCTGCTAGAATTATAATATTCTGAGATATTTTGAAATATTTCACGTCAGGTGGCTGTTTTTATTTATGGAAATAACTATTTAAATATGCGTGTATTCACATACATACATACATACATACATACATACATACATACACACACATACACAAATACACATACATACAAACATACATACATGCATATATATGTATACATGAATATATATTACGTGTGCGTATACAATATAAAAAATATATATGTA
>NC_068990.1:18182060-18187077 GCF_001194135.2 Octopus bimaculoides
GATGCACATATATAAATGCATATAGATATTAGCCATAGATATCACACCATATGCAGTAAACGGTATGTGTATATTCTTATAAGTACTCACATCTGTCATTTTGTACACATTGTATATACATTCGTACACACATTCATCACTCTCTATTTCGCCAGTCCTCGTATACACAAGCATATGCACAATACACACATACAAAGATCTATCTATCTATCTATCTATCTATCTATCTATCTATCTATCTATCTATCTATCTAGCTAGCTAGCTATCTCTATCTATCTATCTATCTATCTATCTCAGGGAAATATTTTTATGCGAAAACATACCATCACATCCATTCACACACTCAGACTGCTCACACACACCATATACATACATTCCTAGATATACACATGCGCACACACACACACACACACACACACACACACACACACACACACACACACACACACACACACACACACACACACACACACACACACACATGCAAACACACACACAAACACACATAGACACACACACAAACGTCTCTTAGATACGTTTACTACTGTTTTGAGATGGTAGCATTGTTATGTATAATACCATTAAAACTTTTTAAACGTTTTTACATATTAGATTTCCCCAGACGACAAGCTTCTAGTTTCACTGTTCAGCATCATAAGCTTTGAAACTTATACAAGTGACATTTTTTTTAATGATAAATATGACTGATTGCTTCACTTCGAATATCGCTGCTTTTAGCCGATGTGCAGAAACGATGTATTGTTAATAAGCTATTTAGTATAGAATTGAAATTTCAATGCCACATTATATATTTTATTGTTGAGTTATTGACTTGTATAAAGTAGAGGTGTGTCAGTGAGAAAATAATATGGCTTTGTAAAATAGCCTGAGAGCATTTATATTTGGACATTATAGTGTTTATTGCTTCTAGATGAAGTTCTTACTATTATTATTATTATTATTATTATTATTATTATTATTATTATTATTATGACTGTTCGTTTATGTTACCTTAGGCATAATTAAGATGTGTTTTGCTAATTGATAATATAAGAAATAATTACTGATAATTATTTATTTAATTTTTTTTGTATTCCAACTCGCATATCTTAAAATTGCTTCTCATCGTCCGTCTGAGATCGAAGAAAATATTCATAGGAATATATTAGATTATATTCAGTCTACTTGGAATGTAGAAGACCAGTCTCCTCCGCTGCTCCACTGACACAAATATATGGGAGAAAATCACCAAGGATCATCTAAAGTGGCGGTGTGGCATCATCGAGGAAACGGTCCAGATGGACAATAATAGACGACAAGAGGCAAAGATCAGACGTCGAAGATGAAAATAACGATTCGCACTTCCTCGTTCCCCGCCAACCCTCTCCTGCTAAATAATGCCTCCGGCTCTTCTATATCGTCCTTGGCCTGAACAGCCACTTCAGACATCGGCACCCTTTCCATCCATCAAGATGAAGAGGCTGAATCACTCGCTACAGATTAACTACGCGGATACAAGTTAATACCGATGACAACGATTCAGTCTATTTGGGATTTACAATGGCCTTGTGCTAGATTTAGTAATGTTTACATAAGCATTATATCGAAAGTAATTCAAAAGTGGCATAACATTTTTATTAAGTGGCATAGCTTATTCATATCGGACGTGTTAGTAGAGTAACGCTTTATTCAAAGTTACAACTCGTCATATTCTTCATCACAAAAGATATTTTTCTCCATCGTTGACTCCAATTTTCAATCCTCTCTAAAACGTTCAATTGCATACTCTTGTACCCACATTTTCAGAGTTAGTTTGACCCTGTCCATATCAAATCGTTGACCCGAGAACTGTCTGTCCTTCATTGAACCGTACAGATGAAAGTCGAAGAATGCCAGATCTGAGTTGCATGGTGCAAAGGCGAGCACCAACTGGCCTAATATTCCAAATATTCCAGCTACGAACATTTTATCTCCTTAGACGTCTTTAGGAATTCTTATTCAATATGTCCTTTCTATTCCTAAGATGGTAAAGTGTGATTTCAAAATGACATTGCTGCTGTTTCTAGAGAAGCACGCTCATTGGCTCGTGTGGATGTATACATGCCATTGATATTTCAATGACACTTAGTCGCTATATTTCTCTTTCAATTTTCTCCGAGATCTCCTTCATTTGCGTTCATTATGGATTCAATAAGATATGTGCAAATAATGGGTGGTATTTGAAAGTTTGATATTTTTCTCATGTAATAAGGGACATCTACAGAGTATAGTTGATTAGTGGATCTCCATCACTTTCTGTTGAGGATTTAGTTATTTGATGAAGTGAATTATTTTCACCTGAATTAATGTTTTAGTAGTTGATTATTACACAGACACATAATGTTACCATAATTTTCAGGTAGAATCCACGTAACATAGTTTGTGACAAGGATGTATCTTTCGAATTAAATTTACAGTCCACTTGACAGAGTTCTGTATAGTGTCTACCTACCTAATTTCACTTAGAAGGTATGCGTTGACACAAAACCATACAAAATAGCATTACCCAAGATATCAGGCAGCTGGATCAAACATGGAATCTCGTTATTTCCAAGCGAACTTCTTAACCATTCAGTCATATTATACCTATTGAGTATATTATAGCTACTATGTAAATATAACTTACTGGTATTGTTTATTTTGAGCCAATACAGCAAGCCTATACATTTAAAGGAATGATACCTTGGAATTTGAGATGTCCATAGTTTTACGGAGGGTACTTGTGCAATGAAAGGTAATAGAAACTATGCCAAAGTTTAGATTCTCCATAATTTAAATCTGTTAGATGATACAGAAACAACTTTCTTATACTACGAAAGTTGAACCTGGATAATTGAGTTTGTGACTTGGATATAATTTATTGATATATCTACTGACTTGATTTATATTCCTTTCAGCATATTGATTTTTTTCACATGTATACGAGTTCACATATTGTTGTGTAGTAAGCCAGCAGTCGTGTATGCGAGCCCTATTTCTTCAGAAGGATATAAAACAATATCAGTCTCACGTGGGATCGAAATCAGAATGTAAGAGAACGTAGATATATTGCAGAAGCCATTTTCTCCACCGCTCTCCTAAGTTTGCCAATCCTTCGCCTTCAATGAAACATTCATACTAAGAAAGACATGAATGTCACACAATTCAATTTTCAATCCAATATAAATGCCTGTGGGCCTTTTTCCTTATGTTCGAAATCAATATTATAGTGATAAACCAATAAACATCCAGGAACATTCGAGAATGCTTTTATGTGAGTAGAAAAATGACAAATGACAAATGGCATTTCCAGTTCCTTCGCTGGATATAAACTGTAAATACATTCAAATACATTACGACATAATTCTCTCACAGTAGATAATGGAAAGATTTCGGAAAGACACATTGATTAAGTTGTGTTTGAAACTTTAAAAAGTGTGTAGCGATTAGTGACATTTGCGTGTATATTATTAATACTGATTTAAGGGCGATGGACGGCAGAGTAGGAAGCGTGCTGAACAAATTGCATGAAAGCATTTCATTACGTCACACAACGTTCTGAGTTTAAAACCTGTTTCCTGGGTCGACTTTATTTTCATACATCCTGGGTCAATAGAATAAGTGTCAGTTTTATAGCGAAAGTCAATTTGTATTGATTTTTAACGTAAAATTGGATTATTAATGCAACATTTATTAAAGGGCCTTTTAATGTAGGCATTTGATATACTAGAAAATGTTGTCATAACTACCTCGAATTGCACAATATTAAAGAGGGAGAATGTTGGACAATGTGGTCAGTTTGAAAGACAGATAACGCGATGATCAATGTTGTATAGTTTTTACTTATTTCAGTCGTTAGGTTGCGGCAGCGCTTTGGTACCGTCTTGAAGAATTTTAGTCGAAAGAATCGACCGTAGTACATTTTTTTAAAGCCTGATACTTATTCTACGAGTCTCTTAACAGAACCGCTAAATTACGGCGTCATAAATACACTAACACCAGTTATCAAGCGATGATGCGGGACAAACACAAACACACACATACACACACGATTATATATACATATATATATATATATATATATATATATATATATGTGTGTGTGTGTGTGTGTGTGTGTGTGTGTGTGTGTGTAGCAAAATAATTGAGATTCAGATGAATTAGTTACTAAAGTTGAAGCATCAAAAATTAGTGCAGTATTAATCGTACAACTTCAAATAAGGTAAATAAAATCAAAATAAACAACAGGATATCCAGAGGTGATGTAGTACGACTAATTAAATAATTTCTATTTATTTATTTATGCAGCTGAATATAGCCCTGCATTTAAATTGATCTAATGTTTGCATTGTTCAATTAAATGGAGCCGCTTCAAACGGTCGCATTGTATTACCTCTGGATAGCCTGTTGCTTATTTTGATTTTATTTTGATAATGCTTAGCGGCATTTCGTCTGTCTTCACGTTCTTAGTTCAAATTCCGCCGAAGTCGACTTTGCTTTTCATGCTTTCTAGGTCGATAAAATAAGACGCAGTTGAGTATTGGGGCTCCGAAATTACTGGACTTGTGCCAAAATTTGAAACCAATATAAAGTAGTGGATAAAGTAATCATTAGAATGACAGGCAAAATAATCTGAAGCTATACGAACCAATGAGGAAACAACTTATTCACATTCGATCGACTTGTTAAGAATAGTAGCCAAATATTTTTGAAATCAGATCACTTGCAACAATTATGGAAACAACATTTAGTATAACTATATTGATCGGAAAAGATCATGAAAAATGGATGCTTTGGTGTTCTTTGCAAGATCGTTTCCAGCAAGACACACTTTATTAGGTTGCATACTTCAAAGCTCTTCTAGTTTGTTTACGTCTTTTCGTGGCTTTTATTCTACGTATCTCACCATCTTACTTGCTATTCATACTTGTTATTCAGTGATTCGGGCGGTGAGATGACACAATCGTGAGCTCTGTATATATATATATATATATATAT
>NC_068990.1:18188612-18191112 GCF_001194135.2 Octopus bimaculoides
AAAAAAAAATAAGTACGTTGTATTGGTTGGTGGTGGGGACAGTTTTTCGATTAAACGTTTCAGAGCGGTGCCCCAGAAAGGCTGCATCCAATGACTGAAAGAACTAAAAGGTGCAGGCAGTTGTACTCAGTAGTGTAAGCAAAACCACGCAATAAAAGCAAACCAACAGAAAAAAGGGTAAAAATAAACAATTAAATGAAGTTTATTTCTGTAAAGGCACTAGATTGCCAATTCGAAAATTTGAGCAAAGAATCGAGTGGAAAAGCTGTTTTGAGAGCGGGAGTTAAAATACACCTCCGGCGTTTCGTTATGCTTTTTAGCTTTAGCCGGATATTTGTGTTTTACATTACTTGGTTTTCCTTCTAGCTGTCGGCTGTAAATCCTAACATTTCAGCAGAAAAGTTAATAAAAATAATCACATATGAATGGATAGTGCTCCTCATTTAACAGTGTAGCAACCGAATCTATGTATGATAACAAGAATGTGTGAAAAGAATATATTATATATTGATACGTTTCGCATAAAACAGCGCGGGATAAGATGTGTCACACATATGTAAGCATCCTTATTTAGCCTTGTCAAATAAATGATTTCTGATCACGTTAACATTCCGCTCTGGGTTTTAACCCCTTAAAATAAGGAATCGAGGAAGAAGCCTATAAACAAAAATGCGTTTTGGGCTGGGTTTTAATAGAGTTCCTTGCTTGGAATTCTAAAATTGGGATAGATAGTAATATTGGTTTCAAATTTTGGCACAAACCCAGCAGGTTTGGGGGAAGAACTAAGTCGATTACATTGACCCCAGTGTTTAACTGGTATTTATTTTATCGACTTCGAAAGGATGAATGGCAATGTAGACTCTTGCGGCATTTGAAGTCAGATCGTAAAGACGGATGAAATACTTCCGAGCATTTTGACCGCCGTAGTAACGGTTCTGTCAGCTCGCCGCCTTAAAAGTGAAAGACTGGGTGAACTTGGAGCTACGTCGTTTCGTTTAACAGTCGAACGCGCAAATTCGAACGCGCAAATTGGCTCCATCTTTATTACTCGAGCTGCCATTTCCCCATCAGGTTACACTCTACTAATAATGTAGACATAGATTAAGCATATGTCTGAATAAATGACGGGATGGTCTTCCGTTAGAACGCTTTTGGTCATAGATTTTTTCCAATAAGGATACTGGACTATTTTATCGATTCGAGGAAAAGTTTCGAGTGACAGATATAATCGAAACCTGGTGCTACTCTGTGACGCCAGTCTGCCAGTTATAGACATTTCTATTGTTCATGGCAGTGGCTATTCATCCCTGCTAAAGTTGCTTTATTATCAAAAACATTCCTGCCATGATCCTCATGTATTTCTTCCAGGCGTAGTGTATCTAGGCCTACAATAGTATATGTACCATTTCAGATAGAAGATTATCAGTTGTAAGAAATTTAACTGTTATGTTTAGCGGACCATCAAACACGTAGAAGCTCTTTTGTACACATATCATCCATTAGCCTCCAGTCTATGTTGAGGCTATGTTCAATGTTAAACATCATAAAGACTAGACAAGAAAGAAAAAGAAATGCAAAAACAAGGCATACTGGTTTTTGTAAGAGAGCTGAGTGTATTTTTACAAAAACAAATACCAACATGTTAAATATGAACTTGTTCAACGCGGGTATCGACCATCTTTAGGAGAAGCAATGACACTAACAAGTGCGGAAATATGCCATTACAATATTTGATAATTATGTAAAAGAGAAACGCTGCAGCTGGTGAAAATAAATATCCAGTGTGGTTATGCAAGAGGGAGCATGTAAGCATGCTGAGTGCATGAGTGCAATAGTGCATACATGCATACTTACTTACATTGATATATACATACATTGATACGTACATACACACACATACACTTGTGTAGGTAGATATAGATGTACATATAGCTATATATATATGTATATGTATATATTGCAGGTGTATATGAATGTGTGTATACACACACAAACACAGAGATACACATGCACTCAAGCATATATATATATATATATATATATATATATACATACATATAAAATATAATGCAATGTATATATCTATATGTATTAACACACACGCACACGCGCACACACACACACACACACACACACACACACACACACACACACACACTCATGAAGTGCACTTGCGTGTAAAACTTGGTTTGCAATCGTGTCATATGACGAGAGTAGGAGCCATGTCGTCAGCGGGCTGTGATAGTGAATGATTTCCCTCCAATGCGCGTTTCCATTATTTCTCAATTTCACATATTAATTCACTGGTATTGAATCGATAACCATGATTAGTCATATAGATATGTGAAACCAGATGAACGCCAACTCTTATTCTCAATAATACACACACATAGAAAAACACATTCACTCAAAATTGCATACGTACATTATTATGAATGGTATCTATCTATCTATCTATCTATCTATCTATCTATCTATCTATCTATCTATCTATCTATCT
>NC_068990.1:18192619-18193682 GCF_001194135.2 Octopus bimaculoides
TATATGTATTTATTTTCTCTAAGTTAATAATTAACTCCAACAAAATAAATTGGTTAATAGATACCAGGGTAGCAAAAATCACAAAACGACTGTGATGTAACTCCTGTTTATGAGATAGAAACTCCTTGTTATTTTGGGTACTTGAGTAAATATATAAATTTAGTAAATAGAGTAAAACGCATATGTTAAATGAATTCTTTTATTTCCAACATATGTTTCGAAGATTACAAGTTATACCTTCCATAGGAATAGGTGATGTTGATAAGGATGTAATCTTCTCTTCAGGGAAATTCATAGGAACCAGCTTAACCGTAAGACATTTTAACTGAATATGATAACTGTAGTTAGAGAAGATTGCTACGTAACTTATTTGAAAAAACCGTTGGAGGTTGGAACGCTACTAGACAGTACGTTGGGCAAGAAGGGAAGAAAGGAAGGAAAAAAGGAAAATTAGAGTTTAGAATTGGGAGATAATAAGATGATTTAAATCCGATAAAGATTGGAGAAGAATGTTTTGTGTATAATGGGACCGTAAAGGGGAGTTAATCCTGTATTTATACAAGTAGTGTTGACATAAATGTGTATAATCATATATATATTAAGCTCTACAATAATTTTGGGAGCTGTACTTTTGTGATCCATTCTAACAATTCGCGTAAGAGTCCGATGGTCCATATTTGAAAGTTTTGGTTTTCTTCCGGAGTTTTGTTTCGGCGCGAAGGTTTTCCCCTCTTTCTTTCTCAAAGGCTGTGATTACTTTAGAGACAATACTTCTTGATGCACCAAACATTTCGGCTGTTTGCGTTATGCTAGCGCCTGCCATCCGAGCACCAACAATTTCACCTCTTTGAAAGTCCGATAGATTTGTCATTTTAATGAATTTTAATTACCTTTTTCTGAAAAGATATCTGAAAAGAAACACAAATTTTAGCAAAACATATAAAGCAACGCCAATAATAAATAAATAAAAAAAACATAAAATAAACAAGGTTTTGACGGTTTTATAGATATTTCAAAATTATGATGCTAAGATGCTATGTGTTTCCATTATTTTGTCCAACAC
>NC_068990.1:18194514-18205056 GCF_001194135.2 Octopus bimaculoides
TATATATATATTTTGTACCACTCTCTTATTCTTTCATTCTTTCAGTTTTTCTTTCTTTCAGCCCCTTCACACTTCATTCTTTCCACTCTTCTTTCTTCCGCTCCCCCTCTCTCAATTTCCTGGCCTTCCCTTCATTCTCACCCTCCATCCACTTTTACTTCATGCTGTTCCTTTCATTCATGTTGATCCATTCGAAGTGTTTATGAAATTTATGCGTTGGTGTTGGTGGTTACGTTCATGTTATAGGTTGTATTTAATCGAAATATTCCCCGGTTCTCCATAAAGATTTCTATGAATAGATTCCGAGAATCTAGTTCATTATATATATATATATTTCCATGTTAAAACGTCTACTTGCTAATGCTTCATTGTAACCCTGGAATACGGTTGGAAATGTCTCTACCAGAATGTAATTTGGAAATTCTACTCACGCCAGATGCGATGTTCTTAGTTTTAGCTGATGGGTGATTGGAATCTCCAAGTAGTATGTAGTAGTCGCTACATGTAGTCATACCTAGTGTGATGTCTAGCATTTAATTACAATTGTAAGAATTACATAGGGATTGTCAGATCGTTTTTGAATTTAAACGTGCACTTCCTAGTCATGTCATAGGAAAATTCTAAATTCCCGTTTGGGAGCCATCTAGATTTAAGGCGCTCTTTTATTGGTGTGTACCTCTGAGTTAAAATATTCGAGTCCTTCAGAAGTGTTCGCTCCGCCTGAGGTCTTCAAGAAGACGCTGTGTACTGGTTCAATCATTAGTTTTTAGTCACAAATATTGGATAAAATGTGTATGTGTATATGTATGTATGTATGTATGCATCTATCTATCTATCTATCTATCTATCTATCTATCTATCTATCTATCTTATACTTTATATACAAGTACACGCATACATACATACATACATACATACATATATACATACATACATAGATACATACATATTAACACATACACATACACACATATATAAATATATATATATTATGAGAGATAGACAGAGAGAGAGAGTGAGAGAGATTAGACATCTATAAGTGGATTCCAAATTTCCGTTTAATTAAGTAAATAATAAGATATTTTTACATAATTTAAATCTCCACAACTAAGGCTTTATAATTACGTTTAGATTTATATCTCCATTATACATATTTCAGCTGTTCTTTACTACACTGTATATATATATATATATTAATTCGTTACCAGCCGAACAAGAGTGATAAAAGATATTTACCTCGAAACTAATCTGAAAGATTACTAATTACTTTTGTGTTTCCTTAAGAGACAAATTAGATGATTTTAACAATACCTTCTAATTTAACAGTTAACGCTTTCACATAATTATTTGTAGAATTATTCGCTTTAGACAAGTTTCAGGCATTGTGAATTAAATTACAAAGTGTTATATTTCTGTTTATTTTCTGCTTTCTGTCTGTCTGTCCCCCCCCCCCACAAACACAACCAAACATGCACGAAGATATAGTACAGTATAAGACAGGATAATAATATGTGAAAGTGCTTGACGTCTTTACATGCGCTTCATTGACAATTATAAAGTGAATACGTATTATTACATGTAAGATTTATATGCATCACATTTCATCAGAACTCTTATGAGAAGTGAGGAGCTGTGAATAATGAGAGGTATGTATAATTGTTTGGCTATTTTAAGTGGAGATGTAGAAGATAAGGAGAAGTACAGTCTAGTTTCACCTTAAAGGGTCACATAAAAAGATTCTGTTTAAGAACTTACACTAAACAGACTGTCAGAATGATCTATTACTTGAAGGCAGAATTAGATGACATTTGCAAGGGTCAGAAATTATCAAAGATAAAAATAAGACAGAAATATCAAAACTGTGGAAAATAAAATAAGTAGATATAAGGCAGACACGTGGACACATTTACGATATATATACATACACATACATACATACACACACACACACACACACACACACACATATATATATATATATATATATATATATATATATACACACATACACAAACACGCACATTATATACTGCCTTATTTACCTATCTATCTATCGATCTGTCTGTCTGTCTGCTGTCTGTCTGTCGATATTATCTCTACTGAGTACGCATTTTCCCGGCAGATAACACTAAACGGGTATATATATACATACTCTCTCATCTATTTGGGATTTGAGAGTAGTCTTGTATTATTTATCATTGTATATAAGCAAACACGAGATTATTCAAAATATTAAGAATTGATGCAACAAAAGGTTCATATCTATTTCACAAAAACAATATAAGTGAATAGAGCTGGCGTCAATCAAAATATAATCCAGCTTAAAGATTATAAGTAGATTACCTTAATTCTTGATTGGCTTCTTCTTGTGCAAAAGAAACACAGGAAAGATAAGCGGGCTCAAAGTTAGGAAATATCGTTAGCACGTCGACCAACAATGTTTAGTACCATTTCTGAGTTCAAATTCCCACCGAGGTTAACTTTGTCTTTTATCCTTTCGGATTCAATAAAGTAAAGTAACAGCGAAGTACTGAGATCGATGTAATTGAGTTGCTTTTTCCTCTCAAAGTTACTGCTTTTGTGGCAAAATCTGAGAACATATCATATCGAGTCGTTAGTTGGTTGAATCGTTAGCATATCGGACAAAATCTTCAGGAGCACGTCTTCGGGGGTCTTTATGTTTTCCAGTTGAAATCCAGCCCAAGTCCACTTTATCTTTTATCCCTTCAGGATCGATAAAATATAGTTCCAGTCAAATCCTGGGACGGATATAATCGACTTGATGTTCCCCACCACTTCAAAATTGTTGGCCTTGTACCCAATTTGATAAAATATTTTAAAAACTGGAACGTCGTCTTATATATTTTTACTTTGAATTATTCTAGAATAGAATTTAGGACTGTAATTGATCTGAAATGAAATGGAAGTTTTTTTTTCAACTGGATTCAGAAACAAGCCAGTTGCAGATCTGCTCCTCAGGAATTAGCTATTTGCTTAGAGCATGCACCATTATATTCATTCGAATCTTGGAATTTTGGATACATTCCTATTTAGTGTATTAAAATTTTTAATTTACTATTTTATTCTCTCTGTCTGTCTCTCCGTATGTACGTAAGTATGTATGTATGCATATATGTATGTATGTATGTATGTATGATTTTCTTTTGAGTTTAATTTAAGTTCTTGAGAAGGTTCAAGCCGGTCGCTAACGAAGTGATAAGACTTTTTGAGTTAAGAGAGTTCCCGGTGTTTGTAAACATATGGTTAAGTTTGTATATTGGTTGAATTGACGATGCATATACCCAAGTGTGTGCATCTATACAAATAAGAGAACCTTTGGAATCTCTTACAAATCCTCACTGTACCACTAATAGATTGGATTTGGAGGAGGATCCGCGTCAGTTTCTTCTGCACTTTTTCTGTGAAACCGAGTACTTCTAGGATTTTGTGCAAATTTGTTGTCTGTCTGCCTGTCAGTCTGTCTGTCAATCTATCTATCTATCTATCTATCTATCTATCTATCTATCTATCTATCTATCTATCTATTTATCTATCTATCTATCTATATAACATTCATACATACACATGAACATATACGCACTCATACAGGCGTACAGTTGCATACATGGATACAAACAATTATCAGTAATAGAAATGCTTATGGAACAAGAGGTCATCCGTACCAACAGGTCAACATTTTCGCTCTTATGATGCTGAGTATTTCATTACAGAAAATCGGGAGCTGAAATCGCTTCCAACCAGATTTGAACTCAGAATCTATTTCATCATATGTATTTATGTTTTGCTTCAGAGAGCATTGGAATTGAACTGTCTTTCTCTTCCATATCCCAATAAATGATTGAAAAATTTTCGAATATGTAAGATTCAAATCATGTGGCTATTTTAATCAACTACGATCTTTCATATTTTTGTCTTCTATGTAAAAGAAAAAATTAAAATATCATAATATAAATACATCACATATCAATATTTTATACATTGACACATCTCCAAACACTTCATTAGCTTCGCCTGTGCTACGTCTGGAAATTCTTTAACTAGTTTCTTTTAATAAAATTATGTTCTCTTAAGGTAAAATGTAATTTTCTCTCTGCCGGAATAATAATCAAGTTATTCCGAGTGAGACATGTTAACTATATGAACCAACCACACTCAAATGCCATGTTAGACTCGCACCAAGGATGCAGTTAGCGAAAAGGTGACCGCTCCACTCCATGGATAAGAAACCTTCGGCATGGTAAATTTAGACAATCGCCCCAACAACCTATAGCATATAACAAGAGTTTAGTCACTTCACGACTTTGTTTATTCATGAGTTTCTTTTTGTAAAATCTTGCAGAGATACATTTTCGAGAGTGGTGCTTACAGTTATTTTGGTAAAATTAAAAAGAAAAGAAGCAAAATCGGAGGTGACTTGAATCGTCCTCGAACCCCTGATAATTTCCGTCATTTTCGCATGTTTTCTCTTAAAAAATACTGTGGGGTTTGTTTTGAGGAAGAATTTAGCTACTGATTCTGAGGAAAAACGCGAATTCAGTCAGGAAAAACTCATTATTCTCACTTTAATTATTAACGACTTGGTGGCACAGCGAAAAAGTAAAATGAAAAGGATCAGTTGAGGATTGACCCTATACCTCAGCTATGGCCTTATGAGTGATTAACACAAATCTACGCTTATCCTTCCGATTCTAGAAATTGCTAAGTATACATGTATATTGAAAGAGCGATGCTAACTGATTTAAGACATCAATTTGTAAGTAGATATCGCAAAAAAAGTGTTTATGTTTGGTAAAAGTTTCATACATTTTATAAACTTAATGGAACACCAATTAATGCCAATCATCTGACAACATACGATGCATTATGCTATCATATAAAAGCACAGCAATTCGTTTCGGATATTGATTTCTTAGTTTGTTAATATCAACGACTTTACCGGAAGCGGATTGTATCCCCTTTTGATGAAAACGGAAATTAGGTTGCTGAAATATTAAGCTGTGATATACAAATCTCGTATTTTCTGTATTAAATTGAGCATGCTGTTAACAACACTGTCAGCTGCAAAATAAACACAATTATCCTTTCGTGAAAAGCTACTAAAAATCAGTAATTACATTTCAAAATCTGATCAGATTTCACATTTTGTATTATGTAACTTGTTTTAATGGAAATTACTGATCCGTAGTACTATGGAGTGCATCTCGAATGCAATTTCGTGGTACGGTTACAACTAAGTTCCTAGTTCGTATCCTTACAAGATAGATGTGAAAAGAACATACATATAAAGGTGTTGATCACCAGAAAACTGCTGAAGTGAACGAGACCCTTGTTAATGTTACAATGTTGCTATTGTTATATACAGTAGAAGTAGCGGATATAAGTACCCAACGTTAAGAAAACTACTTACGAATATAAGTATAAACCAAACTAAAATTTATTTTATTTTATAAGCGTCGAAATGTGTATTTTAAGATACACTTAAGATGACAATTATTTTCGAAAGCAAAATCGCCGTTAGAACAGCAGAAATACTGGGTAAATTACTTACGAATATTCTTGCGAACAAGAGTATAATATAGTCTTAAATACACTATAACCGGAGTAAAAAAAATTCGTGGAACATCTTTAATTATAGACTTCAATTAGCTACCCAACAACGGCCATTAACAAAGGATCATGTTTTGATCCTTTTCTCCTATCACAACTTTGACTCATGTTGGAGCATCTTAGCATCCAAAACATTAAATATGGTATCATTCATATAACTACTATATCGCTAAATTATGAATGTGATAACGCCCGCTCCCCACTTTCGCCCGAATAACACATATCTAATCATCCAAGGAAGGATCCCTTGGTATAAATCTAGTGTCGACAGCACGTGGGTTGATGGCTTTTAGATACACGTTTTGTTTCACAATTTGTTTAATTCTAACACATATAGGCTCAAGTAAGGCTGTGTGGTTAAAAAAACTCGCTTTACCACCACGTGGTTTCGAGTTCAGTTCCATTATGTGGTGCATTGAACAAGCCCCAAGCCGACGAATGCTTTGTGAACGAATTTGTTGAGGGAAAGTGTGAGGAAGCTCGTCCTATATATGTATATATGAGTGATTGGAGTGTGACTTTGTGCTTATTTCTTTACATTTATACTCTCCCCCGCAGCTTGACAGCTGCTGCTGATTTGTTTACGTCTTCGTAATCTAGCGAACCGAAAAAAGCGGACGATAAAATAAGCACCGCAGAGCACATTCTTGGAATAAACCTTATATCTCATTACTATTTGATACTTTTATTTATTTTATGTTACTTGAATTCCATATATTTTCTCCAAACCCATTTTATTACACACCGTGTACTTCATTATTATTTATGTTATCTATTGATATACTTTTTGACATTTCGAATCTTATTCATTTATTTTAATTGCAATTTAATTTTTAATACTATTAAGTCATTAGTAAGTATATTACTTAGAACGTGTGTGTGTGTGTGTGTGTGTGTGTGTGTGTGTGTGTGTGTGTGTGTGTGTGTGTGTGTGTGTATTGTATCTAAGCAAACATGCAATTGTATTAATATATATGTCTGGAGACAAATGCCATATTTCATATGTAGTACCTAAAGATTGGATGCGTTTTGCCTATTCCTGGCGCCAAACTTTGATACCATAATCTGCTGTCTTGCTTCGAAGAGAATTCTGTTTTATTGATGGTCATTAACCGCTCATAAACTGAAAATTCCAATTTGGGAATAAACGAATTCACCACTCCATTAAGTATAGCTCATATTCCTTTTGCTGCTTCTGCTTTATTGGTCACTAGTACGCCGGGAAACATACTCAGTGGCATTTCGTCCCTATTTACATCCTGAGTTCAAATTTTGCTATGGACGACTTTGCTTTTCATTCTTTCGGGGTCGACAAACAAGTACCAGTTGAGTACTGGGTTGATGTAATCGACTTATCCACTCCCCCTGAGATTGCTAGCCTTGTGTCAAAATTTGAAACCAATATCGCACAGTAGTTAATTACAACATTGGAATTGTTGATGACTGTTTGACTCCCTCTCCAAGCTAGAGAATATTTTAATCTGACCTCCTCCCGAATCGAACTGTTTGATCGGTCACTTAATATAATATCTCCAGCCTGCGATAATTTTTGCATTGTCTGTTTTAAATACTCTCTTCCTTTGGGTATTTAACATACTCTAATCTATATATTCAAAAACAACAACTACAACAACACAATATTTTATATATAAGTGAACAATTGCACGAAAGAAAACGGTAATTAATAGCTTATTTCTTTTTATTTACTAGTTTCAGTAATTAGACTGTGGCCATGTTGGGGCACCGACTTGATTTTAATAGCACCGAATCCTAGAAGCGACCCGGTGCACCGCGTACGCACGAAGCATCGGTAGGATAAAACTAACCTGTCTTACGACGGTTAGTTATATATGAGTGAATAAAAATATTGATTTAGCTCTGAGTAGGCTCGGAATAAATTTTGTGATATTTGTATGCTACAGAAGGTAAACATTGATTAATCAAATATGGCTTTATTCAACATGGATTAGAAAACATGGTTCTTATCCAGTTATTGAAACTGCATTCCAAACTCTTACAAGGAAGTGGATTTATATGCAAAAAATTGGTTATTTTGAAGAAAGGAAAGTTCTGATGCAATGTCCATCGTGTGCTCACCAATTCAATTACATATAAAAGGGAGTTTATCATTTTCTCTATCACCAGCTTTGGATATATCAAAATAGGATGTTGTGATGTTTATACTTTTTGCCTCTTCTGATGACTTTAATAGTCTAAATGATATAATATTTGAACTCAGAAAAGTAAAGACGGACAGAATACCACTAAGCATTTCGCCCGTCGTGCTAACGTTTCTTATTTCTTTATTGTCCACAAGGGGCTAAACATAGAGGGAACAAACAAGGACAGACAAAAGGATTAAGTCGATTACATCGATCCCAGTGCGCACCTGGTACTTAATTTATCGATTCTGAAAGGACGAAAGGCAAAGTCGACCTCGGCGGAATTTGAACTCAGAACATAACGGCAGACGAAATACTGTTAAGCATTTCGCTCGGCGTGCTAACGTTTCTGCCAGGTCACCGCCTTACACGAAAGCAGTTGATTTGTAACATGTATTTGGCACGGAAACACGAAGAAAATAATTAGCGTGTTTAGAAAATAATATTTTACGGAGTGCTATTATTTTGCATGTAAAAACTAAGAATTTATGTATGTATGTATGTTTGTATGTGTGTGAGTGTGACGTTGTCGACTGCCATTGACTGGATATGTGGTTCAAAGCAATGCTGACTGTGATCCTCCCGAATTTTGGGCGCATTTAGGACTATCCTATTTGATCATCACTTTCTTGGCTAGTACTGCTTGATTTTTAGGGAAATTCATCTCCTATTTTCATCTAGTCGATCACGTGCACAGAGACACGTTACCAATTGCGGTAACAGAGGTTGTATTTGAATATTTTGGATTATTGTGTTCTTGTAGTTGTTGTTATTGCTTTTAGTACCAAATCAACCGTGATCGAGCAAATAAATTATAAGATCAAATATATTTCAACTGTGACCGTCCTAATTTTTTCATGAACAAGTTGTTTTAAAAACATTTGCAGTATGATCCAAGGGGGATTTAGCTGTTATTTTTAGCAGATTGGGCAAAATGATATGGTTCCCACATACACTCAGAAAATAGAGATTTTAACATTCAGCAGTATAAAATTTTAACGTGTTTAATCAACAGACACGATGGAAGATTGATTGGATTATAAGTTATAAAATTTTTAGTTGTGTTCATTGGTAAACTTCAAATCACAGAAGGATCAAATTTACCATTCATCTTAAAATAAGGTCGATAAAGTAAATAGCATTAATAGAGTCGGATCGATTCGGTTAGCCATTTCCCCTCCTGTACATTGATTTAGTCTAAAGATATCAATTATTAAATTCAGGTCGATACCATTAAAAATCATTAAATAAAAAACCAAACGAACTTAATCAATTTAATGAACATGTCTGATGACTCGTAAACAAATAAACCAGAGCAAGAAGTTGAGCATACAAATTATAACCTTGATAACATACATTGATACATTGATTAGGAATCAACGAAAGAATTTCTAAGTGGCCGTTTGACCTCGTAGGAATAACAGCCATTTATCAACTCAAAGTACGCTGCCATTTCAAAAATTTAAAAATAAAATATAAAAAATACATTGATAGTATAGTTAGATACGTACGTGTAAAAGTATATACATAAATTATAAAGTTTGTGGACACTGTATGTTTTGTTTTTATCATAAGTCGATTCCATAACTGGGAAACAACAACTATAATTACAATACCACCGAAAAGAATGCAACCCTCAAACCGTTTCGTTTATAATGTCAATATAGCCACACTTAATATATATTTTCCCATAATAGAGAAGCAAAGAAAATGAAACTAATCCTAATCTGTACAAACAAAATTACTCTAATAACAAAAAGAAAGAGACAAGAGGAGAGACGAGTTCATGTCTTAGTTGAAAGGGTTTAGCAAAGTAACTAGTGTATTTTGGGGGAAGATGGGACACTTATATTTGAACTATATCGCAGTTAATACCTTGTCAAGATTTGTTACACCCACCAGGAACAAATTTGACAGACATATTTTTTGGTAAAACTATCAGATTTTTAAAGGACAAGTGCATATCAGTAGGCTCCACGGCGTTTCACAAGTTGTCTGATCAAATTACAGATGTGAGCCGAGATGTCGACAAAATATTGAAATTTGAAGACATTTCCAACGTAAAATTTAAACATTCAAGCATTCGCTTCTCTTTAAGCAACTCAACAGCGTGATATTTATTACATTTATTTTCAACTCTTTTATACATTTTACACGACTCAATAAAACTGTTTTCAAGATCACGGTAGTAAATAAAACATGGAAATAAAAATATGAGTAACAGTAACTATATATATGTGTGTATGTATGTGTGCTTACACACACACACACACACACACACACACGCACACACACACACACACATACACACACAAATATATATATATATGCAAGCATGTATGTATTGGAATTGCTACTGAGATTTTTAGTATTCAATCAAGCAGAAAAAAATAGAACGATTCACGCCGAAGGGAATACGTATATAAATTTTATTGAGGCTACACATTATTTTCTCATTTCTATTCCTACAGAGTTCTCTGAGCTATCAGCCTTTCGTAAATAAAAGTAAAGACAGCACAGCATGATTATAAAATATTGAACAGTATTTAATCATTATCTGAGATTGTTACACAGAGCTCTGATTTAGTGACACAACTACTGAGTATCTATCTATCTATCTATCTATCTATCTATCTATCTATCTATCTATCTATCTATCTATCTATCTATCTATCTATCTGTGTGTATGTGCGTGTTTGTGTGTGTGTGTGTGTGTGTTTCTGTGTGTGTGTGTCTGTGTACGGGCGCGTGC
>NC_068990.1:18205747-18218684 GCF_001194135.2 Octopus bimaculoides
TATATATATATATATTTATATATCTATACACATATATATACAAATCCCAAGATATTTCTGTTACATACTACATTCTATATTTATTATTCTTCTCATAATAGATGCAAATAATGTCTGATTCTCTTCACGTTTTGATTCTTTCAAACAAAATGAAATTGTTTTTCAATTTCCTTTTCACTGTTTAAGAAGCCGAAGCGAATACACATAAATCCGATGCGTAAAATAGATATTTTTGCTATCTTTATTTGATTTATTGCATTCACAGTAATACCTTACCATTGTGTTACTTCCATGTATCAGCAAAGCTGACAGAAAAAACAGAGAAAGATATAGATAGGAGAGGGGATTGTTCTTTTCGCAAGCAAAAGAGAATGTCATTTTATTACAGATGTTACGTCATCATTATTTTCAGCAATGACTTTACATGGTGCCTTTTGTATGATACCAGTATGTGGTATTTTTTTCTTTACATTTGTACTGTATGGTGTACCTTTAAACACTTCCTCTAATTGTTCCCAATTCAGTGGCACCTGTACGTGATGGCAGTTAAGCTTCTGAAATATATATTGCGGCCAAATTTCTTGACTCTACCTTCTTAAAATATGAAGGATTCAGTAGACAATAGTATCCTAGAAGGTAGTGTTGTGGGGAGATTATTGGTGAACACTGGAACACTTGAATATATAATTCTGCTTTGTTCAGGCATTGAACAAGTAATATTATACTTAATATCATCTACACCATCACCACCACCACCACCACCGCCGCCGCTATGGTCGTCGTCGTCGTCGTCGTCGTCAACGCAGTTGTCCTCGTCGTCCTGGCGGTCATCATCACGATCGTCGTCGTTGTCGTCATCGTCATCGTCATCACTATAATCATCATCGTTGTCGCTACGCCTGTTATTGTCATCGCCGTCATCATCGTCAACGTGACTGTCATCATCGTCATCATTGTCATCGTCACCATCATTATAATCATTTTCATCGTCAGCGGCCTCGTCGTCATCATTATCATTCTCATCACTATTATTATTATTATTATTATTATTATTATTATTATTATTATTACTATCATCCAACTCACTTCCTTCCTCACTTCCTCCTAATCATCACTGATAATGACGCAAATACTTGTTCAAATGATGAGAATGATTATTATTGTGATGATGACGTGATTGTTTGCATTACAGCTACTTTACTGTTTTTAGTTACCTCCCTTCACTTCCTGAGGTCAAATTACGTCGATGTCAAATTTGCCTTTCATCCTACCAAGATCGATAAAATATGTTCGAGTAAAGTGATCAGGAAAGATTGTTATCGATTTTCTCCCCTCCATTGAAATTTATGACTTCCTGTCCTGATTAGAAATCAATATTATATTTACGTCAATAGATCGAGAGAATCATTTAAGCGTCGGTTTAAAATGCCTTGCAGTATTTGTTCCGGCTCTATCCGTGCAGATTTTAAATTCAGCCAAGGTCAACTTTACCTTTCATTTCTTCGGGATTGGTGACATGGCACAATTATTAGAACTCAAAAAGAAAAAAATAAACTTTGCGTTATTTCTTTCGGGTCTTTACATTCTTAACGTAGCACTTAATGCTTTGCGTTATCCATTCTTGCTTCTTACATTCTGATTTCAAATTCTGCTGAAGCTAGAAATGAAATGAAATACAAGTCAATTATTGAGGCTTTTTTGCTAATATCAGAAAAATTTCCAAGTGTGGTTGCCTGGCGGAGTCTTTAGTGCGTCTGATAAAACGTCTTCATGTATCTAATTACACCTCTTTACGTTCTGAGTTTAAATTCTGCTCTGCCTTTCATCTTTATGGGGTCGATAAAGCAAAGTACAAGCAAAGTATTAGCGTAGATTCAATCAACTAACCTCCTTACATTGTTTGTGCCTTATGTTTATATTAGAAGCAATTATTACTCTTAGTGATTGATAGAATTGTTAGCACATCTTTTAACTCCTCCAATCGACATAGGATTCCTCCCAACTGAAGGCCAATATTCTGGCTCAGAAGCACCATGGATTCAGTGAAAGGCAGTCAACTGCCTAAGAACGAAAACGAGACGGTCAAAAGTTGCTTTTGGTCAGATGGGGCAATAAGACCGGCCCCAAATACCTGTGAAAGCAGAGGAGCAAACTGCATTGTAGTGCACTGCCTTGTCTGTCTCCCACTATCTAATCCATGAAGCTCAAAGATCCCTTCAGAGTTCAATAGAAATGCAAATATATGTGTAAACAAATAGGAAACTTATATACTTATTACGATTAGAAGAATAAAAATGCCAGGGCGTCGGAGAAAATACCTTTCTGCAATTACTTTTGATCTTTATCATGTTCAACGGAACCGAGGAAACAAAACCCTTGCTGATACAGTCGACATTGCTTCTACCGGCCAACTCCTGTCATTATACCTATGTAAGAAATTCTTTATTTGTATAATTAGTAGAATCATTAAAGCGACTTGAGTTCAAACCTCACCTAAGCTGACAGGGTTATATATGAAATTTATACTGTTACAATAAGTACCAGTTACCTTACTAGTAGATATTATATCAACTTCACTTGAATCGACTGTAGACACCTTCCCTACAAGTTTGTGGCCATACGCCAATTTTGGAAATTATTCTTATTGATATTTTTCTCATTTCGTCATCAAATTACTCACTTTACTTGGACTGTTTCCAATCTGTATCTAATTGCACATTTTGCCGCGTATTTTGATGATGTGTGTATTTGTCTCATTGTTTGTGTTTACGTTTGTGGGTGTTTGTATTAAAGTATATATGAGTGCGCGTATTATGTGTGAATGTAGTAGGTGTGTGCTGAGTGCGATGGCGTTTAGGATTGTTTGTCGATGCGTGGGACTAATGTGCACTTGTGTGTGTAAGAACTCAAGAACTCAAGAGCAACGGAGAGAGTGAGAGAGAGAGCTAGAGAGAGAGAGAATGAGAGAGAGAGAGAGAGACGAAGAGAAGTACTAGAGGCATCATCGTCTCTATATGTGTGCATTTTTTAATGAGTGCATAAAATGTAAGTAGGCCAGATATGAATACACTTTGTGTGTTTCTTTGCTTGAGTGTTTATGTATGTCAGTGCGTGTATGGGAGCATTCTCACATCCACTTCAACACCCCCACACAAGAAACACGCATACATGCACCTAATCATACATATATATGTTTACACTTCCTAATTACTGCCTGCTCTTAGATATTACTAATAATTACTATTCACTATTGATTGTTATATGTATCTAATATAATTATCAAATTCTCATTTTGCTTCGGCCACGTATAATTATTAATGATACTCTCTGCGACGCACGCTTCTACGTGCGAGCACCCCTCCCCACCCAAAGCATACTCATAGAATAATTCCTCACATATATTCGCAAACACACACACACACACACGCACAGACACACACTCACAGACACACACGCACACACACACACACACACACACATTTATAAACATACTTATTTTGCTTCGGCCACGTATTATTATTATCATACTCTCTTCGTCGCACACTTTCGCATACGAGCACACACACACACACACACACATGCAGAGAATATATTCTACACATATACACACACGCGCACACAAGTACGTGCGCACGCACACACACACACTCACACACACACACTTATAGATACAATACCTTTGCATGCATACATACTTAAACACACTTGTACCTGTTAGACTAACAATGACTTGCTGATTGAAACCCTACTCATTCATATCCTCACAAACGCACACATGCACATATTCACATATATACGCCTACACTCACTTATTCAACCCACACAGATCGTCTCTTTCTCTCTCTTTTGTCTCCCTCTCTCTGTCTGTATGTCTTTGTTGACATGTAAAGACTTGGCAATTATAGTATCAAACTTAATATAGTTGGTAACTATAATGTCATTACCGTTGGTTAGTGGACGTCTTCCAGGAACTTTTTCTGCCACAAATATATATTCAATATAATTGCAATATCTTATTAAAATACTTTATCAATTAAGGTAAACTAAGCATCATTTAAGACAAACAAAAACAAACAAACCAAAACAAGAAAAAACAAAACAACTACTAAACAATTATGTCACCTCAATGTGAAAAATATAGCAGTAACTTAAACAATATATTCTTTGGATTTGGCTGGTTGAAAGAAAAATCCAGATTTCTACAGATGGATCCAACGCTGCTGTACTTAACATATATTTTAGAATATTGAAAACTAAAGAGAAGTTTTATACCATTTAATTTGCACGGGCTAGTGTGTAACACAATCAAGAGATTCTTGTTGGAGAATTTAGATTTGGAATT
Organism: Octopus bimaculoides; assembly: GCF_001194135.2. Lineage (NCBI taxonomy): Eukaryota > Metazoa > Mollusca > Cephalopoda > Octopoda > Octopodidae > Octopus > Octopus bimaculoides. The sequence goes on from NC_068990.1 coordinate 18,210,090, forward strand.
AAAATCTTTTGTGGTTTCTTATTCACCTCGCATGTAAACGAAACTCTATAGAACATACATCACCGTAAAAAATTGTGACTTTGAACTAAAATTACAACTCTCATCCCAAGATTCAAAAAGAGAGATTGATAAAAGGAACGTAATGAGTTTCGAAGCCGAGCTGGTACCCAACACTTTGTGCGCCGTGTCAAGTTGCATTCTGTATTCCACAACACTCCACCTGTATCTAATTAAGAAGACTGCTTCATTGACCTGGGCCGCCGACTATCTCACTGGACGCCAGCTCCTGGCCAGTTTCAGGTGGTTGATCAATTTGAAAGCGTTAGTCAAAGTGTTGCGAACCAGTTGAACTTTTGCAGTCGTCTTCGATACTTCAACATCTCTCCGGCCGAACTGTCGGCCCTTCGATGTCTCCGACGCTGTGAAGACATCATCATCAAACCGACCAACAAAGGGGAACTGTAGTAGTATGGCTGTAGTAGTATGGCTGTAGTAGTAGAGCTCTATAAGGTTGAAGGGCTCCGCTTACTTCAATACACTTCCTATCGCCCTCTACGATCCAAACCTACGCCAAACTACCAACAGAATGTGTCTTCCACCATTCACGACCTCATTTACTCTTTCTGTCTTCCTCTCACAGCCTCGAACCTCATTGTCCGTACTCCTCGCGCCGCCATTATTTATTTCCTTCCCAAGATCCACAAGCCCAATAACCATGGCCGCCCCATCGTTTCCGCCCGAAGTACGTTCTCTCTGTTTATTTAATTCTTTTTTCTTCCTTCCTGTCCCTCTCGATTCCTGTTCACTCCTGATATAATTTTTTTTTACATGTTGATCCCCCATAATGAAGGTGTTCTTTCTCTTAAACACTTTCTAGACTTTCATCCAGACCCTCAGCCAGGCACTTCCACTCTTCTCCGTTTGGCTGAATTCGTCCTCTCTCACAACTGCTTCTCGTTCGCGGGGGATTTTTACCATCAGAACGGGGAGTAGCCATAGAAACGAGAATGAGCCCCAACAATGCGAACCTGTTCGTCGGTTATGTTGCGGCTCATATCTTCTCACAGTTTACTAGTGCTTCTCCTAAGCTACGAGTATATGGCCGTTATATCGACCACTGAATAGGCGCGACTTTACTCACCCTCGAACACCTTGAGTCCTTCCTTTCGTTCGTCCAGTCTTCCATCGTGCCCTCGAATTCTCCTGCACTGCCCACAACTTCCCTGGTGAATTTCTCGACATTTCTGTTAGTATACACTACTCTGCTCTGATCACCTCCATCCAATACAAACACACAGACTCATCCTCATCTCAACTTCTCCTCCTCTCACCCTTCCCACTCTAAACTCTCTATTCTCTACTTCCAGTCGCTCTGTTTACGCTGGGTCTGCAGTGATGGCCATGACTTTGAGACACAGTCTCAACTTATGGCTCACCACTTCACCCTAGGTAGGTATTGCGTTACCGTCATCAAAAATGCCCTTTCCATGCACGATCCGTTGACCGTGCCTCTGCTCTCTCTCTTCGTGCAGCCGTCTCATTATTACTCGCCTACCTTTTCTGCTCATCTACCACCCCTCCAACCTATCCTTCCAACGTAACATTCTCCGAGATTTCCGTCGACTCCAGTCCGCAAAACTATATGAGGGCGTCCACACATCTACATATATCACTATATACTTGCGCATACCCCCTTTCTTACCTCGCCCCCAACAACCTGACCGACTTCCTGTCCACCACGTGGTCGATTTCCTGTTCACCATGCGGTGTTTGTCAACTAACTGTCGTCACTGACACCACGTAACCTTCCTCGACCAATCGCAACCCACTTTACAGAAATAACAATCACTCTCGGAGTATCATATATGTATGTGTATATATATATATATATATATATATATATATATATATATATATATACACGCACACTCACACACACACACGCACACACATGAACACACACACACACACCACACACACACACACACACACACACGCACATATCACATATTAATGTGTATATGTATGCATGTGTGTGTGTTTGTGTGTGTGTATTTTTGCTACTCACATTACACATCTATATTTTATGGATAATTGGCCCACATCCTTGTATTCCGAATCCAGTACACTCCTTTACCGTTCCCACATCTATTAAGTGAAACCTCTTTATTTTCTACTTAATTCCTAATAGTCTAAATCTACCAACACCATTAAAGATTTCCATCCATTCTATATCCACCCTATTTTCTATTTTCTATTTTCTATTTCCGGATTTCATTATTAACTATTTCGAGGAGTTACATGTGTTACATACATATGTCTATGCTCATTGTACATTTCTTTATTTCCTTATTATTTACTCTTTTCCTGTGATTGTGCATACTTATATGCGCTGATTTCTGCTGAAATGCATTCTCAAAGAAAAACATACGCCTATCTATCTATCTATCAACCTATCTGTCTGCCTGTCTGTCAGTCTGTCTTTCTAGCTTCCTATATGTGTTTATATATGTGTGTTTGTGTGTGCACATGTGTGTGTAAATATATGTAGGTGCATTTGTGCGCTGTGTGCACTCTTGCATAAGTATAGATTCATGCATTAGAGTTACAGATGTGGATATATGTTGTAATTGCTCGTATATTTGCAACCTTTCCTGTTTCTTACTTTGTTTAGAATATTAATGGCTTTTACATCGCTTTTACCCAGTTTAAAGCGGTAATAACGTTAACATGACAATTTTTAAGTAGTTTCATATGAAAGATTTCCGTACTGTAGTTATGATTGTAAATATATATATATATATATGTGGGCACATGCATATATTTATAGAGTTGTATATAGTATGAATATGTGTATATGTAAACGATCCGATACACACATGCACACAGCTTACCCACATGCACACAGCTTACCCACATGTATTTCTTTAAACAATCGTGTATATATTCAAACAAATGCACATCTATTCAAGTATATGTAAATGTGTGTATTTATATATATTTATACGTGTGTATATGTATATATATATATACATATCTATGTGTATATATGTGAATACATGATATACATATATATATGCATTTATATATATATATATATATATATATATACACATGCATTTGTATATTTTGTATGTATATATGTATGTGTGCATATGTACACACACACACACACACACACACACACACACACACACACATATATATATATACTTGAAGAAATGTATATTTCTTTGTATATATATTCATGTATATTTAAAGAAATACATATACGTACACATACACACACGCAAACTAACGCACCAATACTCGCATGCACATACGCACGTACGCACGTATGCACACACACACATACACATAAATATATTTGTATGCTTACTCTTGTGAATGATTAGAGAATATGCTATCTTCTTGCCGGTTTATGTATGACTTGGTTGATTCGTTATATATTACTTATGTAAGTGATTTTATATCACTAATAGGAGGAAATTTAACAAGTTAATTTTTCAGCAGTCCCTATCGCTATGCAATCTTTATTGCAGATATGATAGTCCGTATATGTTTTTTCGAAATATTCTTTAGTGTATAGCAGCGTTAATGCATATATACACACATAAAAACTTGTTCATATACAGATATACAAACATACATACATACATACATATATACATACATACATACATACATACATACATACATACATACATACTTGCCTATTAATATCTGTGTATCTTTCTGTCTGTCTGTCTATCTACCTGTCAGTCTGTCTGTCTATCTGTCAATGTTTGTCTATGTACGTATTTATGTACGCTTGCATGTATATATGTATGTATATATGTGTGTGTGTGTGTGTGCTTGTGTGTATGTGTATATAAACACGCATATATATATATTTAGACTGCCAGTACGTGTGTTTCATAGGTTTGTAAAATGGGATTGAATGTGTGTGTATGTACGTGTGTGTATACATATATAAATGCATACATACATATATACATACATACATACATACATATATACATACATACATACATACATACATATATATATATATATATATATATATATATATATACACATATATATATATATGCATACAAGAACTTTTTTAAAACATTCGTTTGGAGTAACAATTTTATGCCTAAGCTGGTCTCGTTATGATGATATTCAACTTGTTTAAGCTCATAATATTTTTTATGCAATCTTTAAGTTGCGATTCTCAAAGCGTTTACGATGTCGCCTTAACACCTTTTTATGCATTGATGCTGGTTTTCTTTTTTGATTACGTAAATGAGAATATAAGTGTAATTTCATGCTATAATGTACACACACGCACACACCCACGTTCTCATACCCACACATATGTATGTAAACACGTAAAATGAATCTACATTTATGCGAATTATCATTATTCCTTTGGTTTGTTTATATATATTTATGTTTACATGTATAGGGGTTTATATATAGAAGTTAATATTGACATTTATGTGTTTATATAGAATTAACATTGCTTATATATATATATATATATATATATATATATATATATATATATATATGTAATATCCATATATCTATATAATATATATAGTAAATACATAATTTATATATATGATATATATAATATAAATAATATATATATATATATATATGCATATATACACACACACATGTACATGCCTACAAATATGTGTATATATACATGCATATATGGGTACATGACATCAAAAAAACGTTGAACACAGAGAGACACGAGAACGTAAGAAACAAAAGCATGGAAAACGAAATTTTTTTCGAACAACGAAAGAAACAAATAGAGAAACGAGACAGGTAAAATAAAGAACAATCCCTTCATCAGTTTTCCCCTCTTTCATCTACTCCGCGGTGACAACTGATGAAGGGAATGTTGTTTATGTATTTCTTGAGGTTGGTCCCATATCCAAGTGGTTTCTTTTTTTAGTAGATTAGGAGCAACATAAAATATTTGTTGTGTGAAAGGTAAAGGCGCAGTTGACCACATTACAGTAACTAGATGGCTAAAGAAATTTCGCTCGGGTAGTAAGAACTCGATGATCAGGCAAGGACAGGTAAGCCTAAAACCGTGGATTTCAAGGTCGCGCTCTAAGCTTTAGGCGCAAATCAGGCGAGTAACATTTGGAGTGTATCAGACAGGCTCACATCTTACGGATACTAGCCATTGTGTGGCAAAATTACCCGGCATTGGTGAACGGGAAAAAAGATCTGCAACAAAGCAATGCAAGGCCTTATACCACTTGAACGACACAGAATGAACCACAGGAACTTGAGGGAATCGAACTGGTGTCACACCCAATATATAGTCCGGATCTAACTCATTCGCATTAGCATTTGATACAATCCACGGCTCACTTACTGCGCTCACGACGTTTTATCAACCAAGAGAAGGTAGTAGCTTCAGCGAAGTTGTTCCCCTCAAAAGACAAGAACTGGTATCAGCGTGGTAGAAAAGTGGCTTCAGATGGTGCAACACGATGGTCTCTACTTTTAATGCTTGGCTGTTTTGGTTGTAACGTGACGAATGAAGCAAAAAAGTTACCAAAGTATTGTAAAACGTTTGACTCAACGTAATACCAACATGTATATATACTGATACACAGAAACATATATGTATTGCAAACCTCTATATATCTCTGCAACATTTTATTACTTGCAGGACTTTATTGTTATTTCGAATTATTTTCTCAATTTTTATGCACGTTTTGTAGATGCATTTTTACCAGTTATCGCTTCACTTTCAACTAACATAAATATTCGAAATTAAAATTTTTTCTCTATTTAAGATGACATTTTTCAACCAAAGGTATTTGGTTTTTTACAATGAAATTTCTTTGTTACTTTATTATATTAAATCTATCCCTTATTTTCTTATGCTTTTCTTGAAACATTTTTTAATTGAGTCTTTCCCTCTTTTCAATGTGCCGGCCATAAATAACTTTTGGTTGGATGGATGTTACTTGTTCACTGTAAGGTATGCTATATATATATATATATATACATGTAGATACACATACACACACACACGCACACACACACATATATTAACATAGATATGCATATGTATAGATATATACATACACACATATATATTTATAAAGTGGGTGCATAAATCTATTCCGAATTTTATTAAAAGCGCTTTTAAGAACCGAATCTATTTGTGTTTTGTATGAAAGCCAGCATTAAACTTGTAGTGTGTGCTGTAATATTTTATTCTCTTTTGCATTGTTATTAATGTGTGGAAGATAGGACCAGCATTAGTTATATGTTAAGGAGTTTAATTTTCAGTTTCTCTCAGTCTGAAGAGAACTCTTTCTGTAAACTATGATGTAACGGTTTGATTTTCAGCAGTTAATCAGTAAATAATGACTCAACAGGATCGCATACCTTAGGAAATTCTTTGTATTTTAATCCAAGTAGTTGATAACTGTTTTAGAATGTGTGTGTGTGTGCGTGCGTGTTGAATTTCAATCAACTAAAGATAGTTAGACAGGCCGCATGAAGTTTTAATCTTCATTTAGAGCATCTATGCTCTTCAATTACTTTAAAATTGTGAAAACATTATTACTTGTGATATTTTCAGTTATCACGTCATATAGAATTTTGAATCTTGTGTCGGAAAGTCCATTGAAAATAGCTGCAAACGGGGAAACCCATTTTCCTGTACGTTGGTATGTCCTTACTTTTTACAGAATTCATAGCCTTACTGGTTCTTCTTCAGAAGGTTCGTCCTATTTTTGAAGGGAAATGGTGAGCTCTCATATGGGTAACCGAAATATAAATTCATTTCATAAAGGTGGTACTGTAAGATATCGATTAGTGGTTGATAATCATCATACATTCTCATTTGTAATCTCATAACTGCAACTGCAAACACACAGAGGGGCAAATATTGGTTCCTGGCAAAAGATCAGCAATTCCGGGAGAGGGGCTAGGTGGGTTACATCAACTGCAGTGCTCAACTGGTACTTATTTTATTGACATCGACAGGATGAAAGGCAAAGTCGGCCTCGGTGGAATTTGATCTCAAAACTTATAGATGGACGAAATGTTGCTAAACATTTTGCCCGGTTTGCTAACGATTCCACCATCTCACTCCTTTGGTGTAACCGAAATAATAAAATGACAAAAAAAAAAATCATTTCATAAAGCTGTTAATATAAGATATCGATTCAGGGGTTAATTATTTTCATGCATATAATTTGTAATTTCCCAACGCCAACTGCAAACATACACACACTCTCTCTGTGTCTCTCTCTCTCTCTCTCACACACACACACACACACACACACACTCTCTGTCTCACACACTCACAAATACACACACACTCACAAATACACACACACTAATAATTTATGTTTTGTTTGTATGTCGAATTATAATAAGAAGCTAATTTACATTAAATTGACCAGTTACTCAATGCAGTTTTGTAGAGCACATATGTGCACGTGGTGACTGATATCTGGTGTGTGTATTTGTGTGCGCGTGTGTGTGTACGTGTATATATATATATATATATATATATATATATATATATGTATACGAAACGCGGAGTAGATGGAACAGGGACAACTGACGAAGGGATGTACTCTTTATGTTGCACGTCTCGTTTCTCTGTTTTTTTCGTTGTTCGAAAAAAGCTCGTTCTCTGTTTTCGTTTCTCATTGTTTAACGTTTTTTTTGTTGATGTCCTGTACCCATATATGCATGTATGTATACACATACGCCTGTATATGATCGATGGTCATCCACAATTTGTATATTTACACGTATACGAGTTTCGTGTTGGCAAACTACCTCCGGTCGCATGCATTAGTATGCATATGTGTGTCTATGCACGCGATATGTTCGTGTGTGTGCGTGATATCAGACTCATAGTAAGTAGTGAGCGGATCATTGAGATTATTCCACATACACATTTCAGAGAACTTATTTAATATTTGAATGACTCTGCCTTCATAGCAACTGCTTTTGAACAAAAGACAAACTTCCCACTTTTAAAAGATGTTTCAAATATTTATTTTTCAATCAAGAATTCCTTTTGTAAAGATTTCAGATATCCTTTATACGTTTTAATAAATATATAAATACGTAGCAACCATTTTCTAAAGATTTCTAAAATATCCAGGGAAAACTGTTTTCTTTCCCCTTTCTTAATATAATAGGTTTTTAAGAAATCCATTCCGATTCATTGCAGGAGTTTAAGAACCTTCATTATTTAGGTCCTTTCACTAAAATCTAGGAATATAGAAGAATTATCTTTTTTCTCTATTTCTTCATATTTGTGACGACTAAAAGATCTAATGATTGCGTGTCGGACCAGAGTGCTGTAGGTCTATTGATGTCCTCGCGCTCTCTTGTTATACGTACGTACGTACGTATGTATGTATGCATGTATATGCATAGCTATGTATATATATATATAAATGAACAGAATGAGATAAAATATCCAAGGCTGTGAATAGTTTTCAGAACATTTATAAAGAGAAGGTCTTACAGCTGTTTCCGGGATATTTTATATATCCCTTCATCAGAGACGGTACGAGAAAATGTTTAAGTAAC
>NC_068990.1:18219106-18226457 GCF_001194135.2 Octopus bimaculoides
TATATATGTATATATATATATAAATGAACAGAATGAGATAAAATATCCAAGGCTGTGAATAGTTTTCAGAACATTTATAAAGAGAAGGTCTTACAGCTGTTTCCGGGATATTTTATATATCCCTTCATCAGAGACGGTACGAGAAAATGTTTAAGTAACAGTTATTATAGAGAAGATATGAAATATATTGTGAAGTGGAGGAATGAAAACAGACGTGAGATATGTAAGGATATTGTATTTGCAGTTCCATTGTTTAAGCCGAATGGTGTGTATATAAGTTACAGGAAACTTATATATACTCCATTCTGCTCAAATAATGGAACTGCACATACAATATCCTTACGTATCTCACGTCTGTATCCATTCCTCCACTTCACTCTGTATTTCATATCTTCTCTATAATAACTATTACTTTAACATTTTCTCGCACCGTTTCTGATGAAGGGATATAGTAAATATTCCGGAAACAGCTGTATGACCTTCTATTTATAAATGTTCTGCAAACTATTCACAGCCTTGGATATTTTATCTCATTCTGTTAATTTTATATAGATGTATGATAATATACCACCTATGTTAGACTCGTCATTCGTACCATTATCGAACCTGGAGCTTAACTATAGTCTGTACATAAGACATAGCATTACCTGACACCTTTGGGTCTTCTTGACATCAATACCTCTTATACCCTATATATATATATATATATATATATATATATATATATATATATATATATATATAATACATACGTATATATGTATGTATACACCCACACACACACACAAACACGCCTGTGTACGTGTGCATGTGTGTTTGCATGTGTAAAGCTGTCCTTTTGGTTACTTGAAGATTGCTTTTTGACTCTTCAGAGACATATTCCGCAAAAGCAGTCTACGTATATCGCATAACTTCCTCCTTTTGTACATCTGTGCAGATGACTGCCAAGTACATTCTCCAATGTCTCTAATATAGTGGCATAACTCAGTTTCAAAACCATCACACCTTTTACAAAGAACGATTCCATAGAATAGAGAACATTTTCTTTATACCTATATACACCATGATTTTGAAACGTATACTGAGTTACGCTAACTCCTCCATAACCACAGCTACCATTCACTACATTATTTCGATTTGCTAAAACGTCTCCTTCTCTTCTGTGTATGGAGAAGAACCGAATCCGAAAAACAAAAGTCGAAAACATCTACGTAGACTCTTATTTATTTTTGTCGTATCTCTTGTATACTTCCCGCTTCTAATATGTTAGAGGCTTCGCTCTTTAATATGGGTAGGTTATTTACAATGAAAAATAGTCAATGAACAATGAAGAAAGCTTGCTATGCGAACACCAATCGAGCAGGGGTTTTCTTGTATTTTCTGTTATATACTTTAGTTGGTTTTTATGACAATAACCAAGCTCTTTATTGAGGATAGGTTTCTAAAATTCTAGAAATAGTAGAGGAAGCTTACCAAAAAACCACCACCTAAAATTCTAGAAATAGTAGAGGAAGCTTACCAAAAAACCACCAACTAAAACAACCCTTTTCTTAGCTTAGTAAAATACTTGTATTGATTCGACACTTAATCCGAGTAATTTGTACCTTCCCAAGTTTACTGACGTCGACTCTAATTTTGGAAATGTGAGTGGATTTACGAACTTCGTGGAGAGGAGGGCTCACAATAACACCAGAATAGCACCGCAATTAACTCCACTTTACGCCTTCTTTATATTGCTTGAGTATTTAGTCTCGTATTTCAAGGCGTCATCTTCGACACTTTAACCATTACGTCTTGCTATGATTCTTTATTTTATCGACTCCGAAAGGTTGAAAAGAAAGTCGGCCTCAGTGGGATTTGAACCTAGAGTGCAGATTGACAGAACAAATATCACAAAACGTTTTGTTCCACCCTTTACCGATTCGGCTTATGAAATAATTAGCGACTACACTTCATTGTCAGAAGTGGTATCCTCTACAGCTGTTGTGTAAACGCTGGTGAATGTTTCTCCAAATCATAGTGACGCAACCTATGAGACAGCTATGTTAAAATTGTCCTAATTTATTTTTTTATATGAAACTCTCTCTAGAAATACTACGTGCTCTATGATCGTTAATCACTCAAAGAAGAGATAATACTAACAAAATATATATGATGATCTAATTTGTTTTCAAGTTGATACAAAATGAATTATTGTATGGAAGTTAGTCGTAAGGGTTGTATCGACTTTATTATTTCAATATAACATAGGTTTCTTTTTAGTAGGTCCTGAATAATAATAATAATAATAATAATAATAATAATAATAATAATATTAATAATAATAATAATAATAATAATAATAATAATAATAATAATAATAATAATAATAATAAAATATACATTCTAGTTAGAGTAGCTATGGAATGCTATAACTTTTATGTCATTCTCGAAGAAAATAGTGACAGAAGAGAAGTATATTGGCTTCATTGAATAATCGCATCATTCTCGACACCACGGCTTGATGACAGCTTAATTCTTGCTCTATATCATACCATAATGCTGCACATTCTTGGTTTCATGTTTCCGAGTTATAGATTCTTTATATTTTAGGAATAGAAAAGATTATATGTTTTGACATTCATGCCTATCTCATTGGTGTTCTCAGTGTTTTTGTAACGAATTGCTGTCGAATGGGAATTAAAATCATATCACCGTCTCGATCCGCCATTGACTCACCTACCTCCATATAAGACTCCTGATAATCTTGTTTTTTTCCGGGTCGACTGAAGTATATATTACAAATGACAGCCCCCGACTGGCGGGTCGGGAGCATGACAAAATATCAGTGGAATAGTTTAACAATATTCAATAAATTTCATACGTCATGATCACAACGAATATTTAACTAGAACACATAATCATATAACTATAAAATATTCAGTCGTCTATTAATTCTGGTATTGTAATCTCGATTGCAAGATCGTGGTTTCGATTCCAGGACCGGGCGTTGCTCCAATCCCTTCATATGCAAATGAGTATCCCTGTAAGAGACTGGCCTCCTGTTGGAGGAAAACATAGTGATCTCGGTCTCTTATAGGCCGTAGAAACTGAATAACTGGCTCTAAGAGTTCTAGGGCTCGAGACAGTAGTATACAGAGTGACATACTACATCTGTAAACATGTACAGAGTTAATATGATGGTAGCTCCGTCATGGCGTTGAACTAGCAGAATCGTCAGTACACCGGGCGATATGCTTTGCAACATTTCGTTCGTTTTACGTTCTGAGTTCGAATTCCACCGAAGTTCAGTTTTCCTATCATCTTTTCGGAGTCAATAAAATAAGTACCAGGTGAACGCGGTGGGGAGGTGATGTAATCGACTTACACCTCCTATAAAATTGCTAGCTTTGTGTGAAGATTTGAAACCAATATGATGGTAGCTTCATTGTTTTGGATATATAAGTTCAAATCTTTTTGAGAAGAACGATTGGTTAAGACAATATTATTTGTTATAGGCATATCATATGAATACTAAACTTTTCAGTAATGTCAACAGTGCCCAATATATTCTCTGATTCACTGCCGTAATATTAGTAATAAAAATAATTAAACGTCTGATAAATCATCTCGTCTGATTGATTCTTTAGTTCCTACTCTAACCAATAGAACATTTTCCTTACTTGTACTAAAATATCCACTTCCTGATTAGTTCAATAATCGAATGTCTGTTATAATTACTTGTTGATTATGAAACTACATTCACGAAATAATTTGTTTCTTCGCTTGATAGAAGGAGCAACACGCAACTGTAACCTGTCTCACATTTTCATAGTAACAAACCAATTATTGAAACTAATCACACACACACATACACGCACAGACACACACACACACACGCGCACAGACACAGACACACAAACACAGACACAGACACAGACACACACACACACACACACACACACACACACACACACACACACACACACACACACACACACACACACACACACACACACACACAAGTGAATAGACAAATGAAAGAAGTACCACTCAACATATTTGGTCGAAGTTACACGAATCTGAGTTAGGTCCGTTGGACGAGCCTACGATACTTTATATACTACGATAAGCTGTATTTGACCAAATAATAATGTTATATATATATATATATATATATATATACACACATACACATTCATACACAAGCGCGCGCACACACACGCGTCCCCAACACACACTTAAACTAGCCTGCAAGTGACTGAGCACTCCATAAGTAGGCTTACTCTTAACGTAGTTCCCAGAGAGGCTCAGCGTAACAGAACCTGTGACAAGGCGGGCCTTTGAAATGCAGGTACTACTCATTTTTGCCAGCTGAGTGGAACGGAGCAACGTGAAATAAACTGACTTGTTCAAGGACACAACGCGCTACCGGAAATGGAAATCATGACTTACGATCGTTAGCACAATACCTCTAACCACTGAGCCACGAACCTTCATAATACATACATACATTGAAGCAAACTATTGAAAACTAAATTTTAAGTGAAATGAAATATAATCAGTAAATGGTATTTTGACTGGAGGTTACGAATCAACTGAACAATATTGACATGAACAATAATTTCTACAACATTTTGTTTCTATACGAAGATTCATATCTCAAGCGATGTACACTGAAATGAAAAACCTGATATTGTATAGACAATGTATTTCGTATAATAAAACTAGTTATATTGTTTTGTCATTACATACATTGTATACTCATGATTAACCCACTGGTGGTGAAGCTTGTATGATTTCTCTGTAGAATCATTTTACTTGTCTTACTCATTATACTTGTAGTTTAAGTCGGTTGCTGATAACTGAAATTGATCGTCTGCTATAAATTGAATAAACATTGCTACAGTATACTGTTCATTTTACATTTCGATTATGAAGTCGAACGTATATGGAGAGGCAAAATTGAATGATATGAGTTCGTGTCTGATCGAACATGATTTCGAGCATGTCAAACATGATTTCGAGTCAAACATGATTTCGAGTCAAACATGATTTCGAGTCAAACATGATTTCGAGTCAAACATGATTTCGAGTCAAACATGATTTCGAGTCAAACATGATTTCGAGTCAAAAGTGATTTTGAAGTCAAACATGATTTCGAGCATGGAAATAAATGATTTTTATGGAGTACGTATAGTTTGTTAGGGTAAGAAGATTACAGGCGAAGCCAGCCATGTGGAGCACCCATATATCTATATTGTCGTCGTAACTTTGTGGGTATGTTCTGCTTGAAGACAACAACACATTTTACGATGTTGGTGTGCCATGTTACGTGTTTTAGTTTGCGTTTTACAGGCAGCACACTGTCTTTACCGACACAATTCAGCTAGAAATGCTGTGCACAGATTTAGCATTCTCTCTATCCAGCGTATGAACATATTATATTCATTCTTTCACAACTTAGAACACTTACTTCATTAATATCTCAGAACTAGATTTTACTATAAAAAAAAATAACAAGTAGATTTACTTCTGATGTTTTGATGAATTAGCACAGTACGATATCTCTTGGTCGACAAAGTGGAAATAAAATGTTTTAAAGATTTCCTTTGGCGGCGTTATGATGGCATTTGTTTTATGTCCGTAGATATTCTGTACACTTGTTCCATAAGTTCTTTTTGCAAGCGCAGGTGTGGCTCTGCGGTAAAAATTTCCTTTCCCAACCACATGGTTCAGTATTCAATCACACTGCGTGGCACTTTGCATAATATCTTCTGGCATAGTCTCAGATCGACTAAAGACTTGTGAGTGGATTTTGTAGTCGGAAAGTAAAAGAAACCCGTTGTCAAAATATATTATTGAGTGAAATGTTTTGAAATATTTTGGCAACTTATTTGCCAAATTTGTAGGATTATAAAGAAAAGCATCCTAGCATTCATAGTAGTGACCATCCTATTGCACCGTCTGAAGCTAACTTTCTGTCAGTTCCTTGATCCCACGCTGGTAACAGTTCTTGACCTCTGAGAAGATCTTCGCTGAAGCTTCCACTACCTCTTGGCTGATGAAACCCCTCTCTCTCTCTATATATATATGTCTGTGTGTGTGGGTGTGTGTGTGTGGGTGTGTGTGTGTGGGTGTGTGTGTGTGTGTGTGTGTGTGTGGGTGTGTGTGTGTGTGGGTGTGTGTGTGTGGGTGTGTGTGCCTGTATATATATAAAGTGCAGACTGGTGCACGAGAACAACAAGGAAGTGTATTAGTTTGACGCTCGGGAAAAATGAAAAATTCTTTTACGTTTCGAGCCTACGCTCTTCAACAGAAAGGAATAAGAGAAAATATACAGAGTGAGAATGAAAAAAATTGTTTATTACAGCTATCCAACATGTTGAATGATTGGAAAAAAAGAGAGTGAAAGAAAGGGGTATAATTAAAAAAAGCGGTTGAATGAAAGGGACATAATAAAGTGATAGTGATCCCAATAAGAAGGGCGCGTGCGTTTGTGTATATGTGAGAATGGTGTGTGTGAGCATGTAAGTGTGTGGGTGTGAATAGGGATGAATGACTCTGACGTTTGTGTGTGTGTGTGTGTTTGTGTGTGTGTGTGTGCGTGTGCGTGCGTGTATATCATGTGTGTAGCAGCTGATGCGTACCTCTTTAGGTGCAGTGTGCAAATATGTGTGTGTGTCTGTGATTAGACAGTGTGCATGTATATGGTGTATATTTATGGGCGAAAGTTATCTTTGTCTATGTATGTTGTGTGTGTTAATGCGTGTTGCTTGTGTATGTATATATAGCATGTGTTCTGGTATTATGTGCTTGTGTGGGTGTGGAAGAATACAACAAGGAGAAAAGTTAGACGAAAGCAGAGTAAACGGAAAATTAAAAGAAAACTAAACGGACGGGATATTAGACATCCACAAGATACACAGGTCATTCGTTTTGCGTTTTTCTCGTCAATCAAGGACGCAAAATATCATAACAGTTTCATGCCAATAACCTTTGATACTGTTCAATTTTGCAGGTGCCAATACTTTTATTGAGCTACAGGGAAAAAGCAAGTGAATGTATGCTAAGACAGAAACAAACAAGACATTATACAAATACAACAGACAACGAATTACGAATATATAATAGCACGAAACCTTGCGGCCATATACGGAGGAAGAGAAAAAAAAATTATACATACAGCGCAAATACAAGCGAAAGAGTTTTGCAGCTGTCGAGCAAACTAAGTGGGGTTGGACAAAGTGAAAATAGAGTGAGTCCTATATCTATCTATCTCTCTCTCTCTCTCTCTATCTATCTATCTATCCATCCATCTTTCTGTCTGTCTGTCTGTCTGTCTGTCTGTCTCTTTGTATATATATATATA
>NC_068990.1:18226751-18231749 GCF_001194135.2 Octopus bimaculoides
ATGGACTCGTACGAAGTTTGAATTGTTTCCAAAGGGATTTTTGTCCATTCTTCTGCAAAAAGCAGTCTCCAGTTCTTGTAGTGATGATGGTAGAGGATATCCACTCCTTACTTGTTTTTCTAAAATGCACCATTAATGTTCAATAATATTGGGATCTGGGGACTGTGGTGGCCAGATAAGATGTTCAACTTCACTAGAATGTTCTTCGTGCCATTCAATAACAACTTTAGCTGTGTGAATTGGTGCATTATCATCCTGAAAGATTGCGTTTCCCCCCGGAAACAGTTCTGCAACCATGGGATGACTTTGATAAGATAAAATACTTAAATGATCTTGACTATTCTGCAATGAAGGCAAACCATTGGGTCAGCGGATTTCCAAGATATATCTCCCCAAATCATCACAGATCCTCCTCCATGTTTTACAGTTGGAAGAAGGCAGTCTGGTTCAGACGCTTCTTTTGGCTGTCTCCACACGTATATTCGGTCGGTGGTTGGAAATAAGGTAAAGAATGACTCGTCCAAGAAAATTATATTCTTCTACTGCTCTAGGATCAATTCGGTAGGTTTTTTACTCCACTCTAAACGCTTTCCCACTTCTGGAAACATATCTAGTCCGGATTTTATCTACTCCATTCCTTAACTTTTGTATACTTATTCGCACACACGGCAACGCTGGTTGCCTACCGTGAAATATAAAAAGAATTGTTTAAAAGTTATCGTACTTTGATAAGAAAAATTCCACAACCTTCCGTCTCAATAGAGTTGTTGTTTTTTTATATTTACAACGGTAAATCTTTATATATCACGTAACCGACCAGACTATCAGATGCTGTTATACATTGCTGGTCATAATGCACTTGGCATCGTTTTAGCCTTCGAAAGACACCATCCCACTGGCGAGGCGAGCAGGAAAACATTCCTGCACTCCTGATCAAAAGTCATTCAGATGCTATGTGAAATGAAATGTGTTGCTCAACAACAGAACGTGCTGCACGGTTTGAGAATCGAACCCATGATCTAGCGATCGTGAGTGCAATAGCTTAACCACTAGGCCATGCGTCTTCACAGACACACAAACACGCACAGACACACAGACACACAGACACATACACTCAGATAGAGAGGGAAAGAGGTATCTATGTCTTTAAATATACACAGATACACATACACTTATATTGATCTATGTACCCGCTTTCCCACTAAGAGCTTGCTGATGTTGGTTCAAAAGCTATTGATAATATTAATGACATACTGTTAGTCTTCAGTCTGTTTCTATGTATTTATATTTATGTCTGCAAGTGTTTATATATATATATTTGTATATGTATATGCGTGCGTAGTATTCAAAAGCGTGAATGAAAATCACATGTATCTCTCAATACGCTATTGCATCATAATCAAAAGATTCAACATCGTGTATAGTGACAACAGGAAGCCACCTTGTGGAAGCATCTATCTCTGAAGAATATTCAATAAAACCGGAAATCGCTCGTATGAAGAGCAATTGAATGAAATATTTCAACAGGCAAACGAACTACCATCGTACACTTCCTGTGCCAGGAGCTTCCTACACTAAATGGTGTGCTTACTTTCAAAATACGATTATAATGTAATCTTAGCAGTTTTCCATCTTGTGTTTCCTGCTATAGTATTTTACCTCCTTTTCTATAACTCAGTATATAGAATTTCAATTATTTTGCTTATCTCAAGCTTTTCTGTTTTCTCTCTCACTCCTCTTTCCTGCCCACTCTCTCTGTATGATTATTTCTAAAAATATTGTTGTATTAGAGTTGATATGGTCTTGTAATTATGTCATCCTGTTTGTATTTATGTAAGTATGTCTGTGTTTTGTATATTTGTCTACATGTATGTATATATTTATGTATGCATGTATGTATGTATGTATGTATGTATGTATGTATGTATCTATCTATCTATCTATCTATCTATCTATCTGTCTGTCTGTCTGTCTGTCTATCTATCTATATTTATCCATCTATCTCTATCTCTTGTGTCAATATTTAAGCACTTTGAATTTTCAAAGTGAACACACTGTTAATGATGTCTGCTGATGTATGACATTGATGCTCACCAGACCAATTACGATGTGATAGGCCATGCGGTAAACTACTATAAGAGCATTATCATTATTATTATTATTATTATTATTATTGTTATTATTATGGTTATTATTATTGTTATTATTATTATTGTTGTTGTTGTTGTTGTTGTTGTTGTTATTAAGGTGGCGGGCTGGTAGAATCGTTCGCAGGCCGGGCGAAATGCTTAGCGGTATTTCGCTCGTCGCTACGTTCTGACTTCAAATTCCTCCGAGGTCGACATTGCCTTTTATCCTTTTGGAGTCGATAAATAAAATACCAGTGAATCACGGGGTCGATGTAATCGACTAGTCCCCTCCCCACAAATTTGAGCCTTCAGTAGAAAGGATTATTCTTACTATCATTATTGTCATCATCATGAAGCCGATTAGCCGGCGGAATCAATGGTACGCCGGACAAAAGGTTTAGTGACATTTCGCCTGCCTTAGCGTTCTGAGCTCAAACTCTGCCGTCATCGACTTTGTCGCTTATTCGATAAAATAAGTACCAGTTGCGTACTGGTGTCGATGTAATCGAGTAAACTTCGCTAAGATTTCAGGCTTTGTGCTTATAGTACAAAAAGGTTCTTCTTCTTCTTCTTCTTCTTCTTCTTCTTCTTCTTCTTCTTCTTCTTCTTCTTCTTCTTCTTCTTCTTCTTCTTCTTCTTCTTCTTCTTCTTCTTCTTCTTCTTCTTCCACCTCCCCCATATTAGCCGGGCATGACGAATTAAACGGTGAATCTATCAGTTTTCAAAAATTAAATAGTCTGATTGTAGATTTACGTTTACGATATCTCCTCTTAAGATTAAAGCATGCTTTCAGCAATGGGCAAAATGAAATAACAAACCTTAATATTATTGATATCCGACGCTATCATCTAGTTAAACAATTTCCTAAACAGTTGCATATTCACAACAATAGACTATGTTGGGTTAAATAAACTATCTATATTTATAAACTAGCAGTTACCCTAGAATTAACAGTCACTTGGAGAAGTAAATTAAATATAGAATAGATATTCTATGTAGCGCAGCAAGTAAAATAACGCAGATAACATTATATAAACATTTTAGGAAAATTTTAATGAAAATACATATTGTATGATAATTAAATACAACATAAGCACAAATACTACTACAAACACTCGAATACTGAATATCCTCTTTAAATGCTGTTTTAAATAAACATAGCTTTGGAGAAGCCATACTCAGAAAAGCATACTTCTGTAAACAAATTGCAAACATTCTATAGAACTATACACTGTAACAAAAGAACATTAGAATGTTAAGGTTATCTCTACAGATATTTTATACAAATTATTGCTACGACGTTCCGTATTCGAGACGTCAGATGAAAACAAACAATGAAATCGAAGACGTGGGAAGGGTAATAAGTGAATATGTCAGATTTACGGGATGGGGGTTCCACTTCATCAGCACCCATCCAGCACTTTAATCATCCTCGAACACATTGCTTGAATAGCCACTATATACAGCGGTGTTTTGGTTATTGGATATACCAATTTTACATATTAAGCGCATTCCTGGAAGCTGGTACGTAAATGCTAATGACTTTTAGATACGGGATCTTTCGTAATGCACCCATAATTTACGATACAGTTTATTAAACATTTTCATTAGTCAATATCGTGTTCCAATGTGTTAGCAACGCGCTTTTACATTACTTGTTAATGTTATCTCTACAGATATTCTATAGAAATTACAGCCAGCACTCAATTTTACTACGACGTTTCGTATACGAGGCGTCAGGTGTAACCACACAATGAGACTGAAGATGTGAAAAGGATAATAGGTGTATATGCCTTCATCAGCACCCATCCAGCTCTTTAATCATCCAGGAATACCGTGTTAGAAGCAATGGCATGGCTATTGTCTTGAAAACGAACTTACATATAATTTCTTTTTATTTGTTAGAATGACAGCAGATGAGGTGACATATGCCATTAACAGAATAAAACAGTAAAACTGGTTTGTTTAAAATTCACCCTTACATTAAAAAGGGGGCACTGAACTCAACAGTGTACAAAAGCAATAAAATGAAGCACCCAAATACGAAGACGACTATGTTGAGCCAATAAACAAGTCTCAATATTGAAGATTACTCGACAAGGGCAACGTGTCCCCCCATGCTTGAGATCTCCGGTCAAAACCAACATACTGATAAAACCAGTTACCATGTATTATATATTTAGATTTCAAATAAATGAGTGCTCTGGGTGAAGGAAGACAGACTAGATCAGGTTTAAGAAGGTTAATGTCTAGTTTGATAATTGAATGTTTGGATACAGGATTGAATTTCTCAGAGAATCAAATTTTTAGAATAAAGTTTCGAGATTAAAAGTAGAATAGTAGATATCATGTTTTACTTAATGAAGACGTGACACCTGTCAGTGATCTAATTTTTAACTCAAGCCTTTCATAAACTTTTAGACAGCATATTTAGTGATATTTTTAATAAATTACAATTAAGTATATTTGAAGGTAGAATGATCTGTGTTAGATCCTAATATTCTAATATTTTCTCACCTTATACTGGATTTTTGTTTTTATGAACGTAATAATGATATGATAGAAACAGATGCCACAGAACATATTTTATCAAACCATTTGTTCCAGCGCACCCGTTTGTCAGCAGTTTTGGCGTATCAACGAAATCTGTACATTGTAAAACGGTTGGATACCTTAAAACATTCAATTGTTGACTCACAAAAAAAACAAAACAAACAAAAGCAAAACATAGGCACTGGTGTGGTTGGAGGCTAAGAAGTTTGCTTTTCAACCGCATAGTTCCGGACCAAGTCCCACTGCGTGATACATTCGTTATGTGTCTTCTACTATAGCTTCGAGTCAAGCAAAGTCTTGGTAACTGAAAGAAGTC
>NC_068990.1:18231943-18234312 GCF_001194135.2 Octopus bimaculoides
TATATATATATATATATATATATGCATACATACATATATGTATGTATATACATATATATATACATACATATATATATATGCATATACATATATACATATATATATATATGCATATATATATATATACACACACACACATATATATGTGTGTGTGTATATATATATATAATATGCATACATGCATATATATGTATATGTATACTATGCATGTGTCTTTGTGTCTTTGTTCGTCTCTCCATCATCGCTTGACAACTGGTGTTGCTGTCTTTATGTCCCCGTAACTTAGCTGTTCGGAAAAGTGATCGATAGAATAAATGCTAGGCTTAAGAAATAAGTCCTCGAGTCGATTTGTTCGAGTAAAACCCTCCAAGGCGGTGCTCCAGCATCGCTCCAGCATAGCTCCAGCATAGCTCCAGCCAAATGACTGAAACAAGTAAGATATAAAAGATAAAAGACGAACAAGAACGTATATTTGGTTATCAATTATAGTTAGAATTCAAGAAATTCAAACAACATATTTAACAATTATTATTTTTTTAATTAATTACCATTAATTACCAATGGCCGTGCCATTGTTGTTATAAGTTCAGCTAAAACTTTAATATTTTCTCACATAATATGTTTTTGCTTTCACGAACGGAGCCATGATACGGTGGAGAGTTACTGCAGAATAAAGATATCAAGCTATTTCTTCTCTGTACTCTTTTGTCATGCTCAGCATTGTTGATGTATCCCTTGTGTAACCCATATATTGTAAAGTGGAGGTACACTATAAAACACACAATGCCATTTGATATATACTACAAAAAGACATCGTATATTTTGTTGTTAATTATATTTGGAATTCAATTATTTCAAATAATACATTTCATTCTCATTCTTAAAAATAAATATCAGTCCCTAAATCTGAGGGTGCATCATTGAAAAGTAGTCAGTTGTGAATACGTTAAACTTATAATTGTGTAAAAATCTACCTTCAGGTAATTTTTATAAGTACTGCAAAGAGTACATATATCCTAGCTTGAGAACACCAGCTACAAAACGATTGATAATTGTCTGGCAACTGAAACTGTAAAATGATTTGTTTATTGAATGGTATCGGTTTGAAAGCGTTTCAGTCCCAGCGTGCCTGACAGCTTACAAAACTCCATGGATACAATAAAATTCGTCTTATCAACTTCTAAATCCGTATGGATTTTATGTATTATCAATAGAAGTTAACATATTCAAATTTCACACAATAGCTATATATATTTGCTTGCATCGTGCTCAATAAAAGGGGAAACAAGATATATTATCTTCAAAATATATAGTTGATAAATCTAGTATATCAAAGTAAGCCGATAAAAATGTGATAATCTAAATGAGTATAATTTTGTTCAATAAAACAAAACGCTTAAAGACATTTATTTGACTGGACATAAAGCTTCAATAAATATTTTTGTCTGATTTTGTGATTTTAGTATCTTTTTAGATTAGATTGATTCTTCATAGCAAGCTGTTAGTTGGAACAGATTTGTTGCATTAAAGGCACAGTGCAACTATAGAATAAAGGAATAAAGGCGTAATTTATCGCTGTTTTGTGAGAGATCAATCTCAAGAATTGAAGCATAATATTTCACAAGGATATATCATAGAACATTCGACACCGGATATATAATTACCTGGACAACACTATGTAGAAACCTAGCAATATATATATATATATATATATATTTATATATATATATATACATACATATTCATGTATGTGTGTATCTATATATACATACATGGATGCATACTTGCATGTATATACACACACATATACATAGATATATATGTTTATATATATATATATATATATATATATATATATGTTCTGTGCTTAGTTATCCCACATCACTTTTCTTTTGCCATGAAACACTGAATTTTTTTAATTTGTGGAAATTGATCTCAGTTCGTTTTAGTTGTGTTATTTTTCTCATAACTTGCTTTCTACCTCAAAAACAGATTGAAAAAATAGAACATTCTAAGTTGTAAAGTATCATTTTGACGTACATGTCGTTCCAATTATTATTGGTGATTGAAGCAGTGTATTAGAAACAACAAAACTAAATCAATATTGATTTCGAGACAAAGGCTATTTTGTACTATTGATTCCTTTTGATACAAGGACTATTTCCCGCGCAGCATAAAATTCTCGTTATGAGCGATGGCTAAACTCCAATATATTGCCTGCAGTTATTTTAATTGGCTTTGGAGGTATGGAAAGCAAAGTCATTCATCTGAAATATTTAAATTCTGGCTTATACATACATACATACATACATACATACATACATACATACATACACACACATATATATATATATATATAAATATATATA
>NC_068990.1:18234451-18240482 GCF_001194135.2 Octopus bimaculoides
ATATATATATATATATATATACACATATGGATATATATATACGAGGATAAAACGCTTATTTTTGTTAATATTTGTTCAGAATAGGACTGTTTGTACTAATCAACTGTAGTCAAGAACACTTAGTATGTTTGTTTAACTTGCTAGAAATAGCAAGCAAATACACGCAAAAAAAAACAAAACAAAAAAAACAAAAACAAAAAAACAAAAGAAACATTAGATTCTACTATTCTTGATACTTTATGAGATCCTAGATGTGATAGCCACAGCTTCAACATCATTGATCATAGTTCCCTTGACCAGGTCTGACCAGAAATGAAAGAATAAAATCATTAATATAATATAATATAATATAATATAATATAATATAATATAATATAATACAATCTCTATTTAATAATAACCGATATATATATATTGGTTGGTTGGTTGGTGAAGTGGTTGACGTCTTCTGTCACACTTAATATATTTTAGAGAGTAGGAAAGAGAGAATTAAAGAGAGATATGGAGAGAGTACTTATTAAAGATGCAGAATGAGTGTGTTATAACTTTCTGAAAAATAAACATTTTAAAATTAACTTTTGTAGAGATAGGTTTTTTTCGTTGGAGTAAATTGGAATTATGCGGATAAAATTTATAAAAAGTATAATATATATTAATTGCAAATATGGAAATGCGAAAACTGTTTTATTAAATTTTTAAGGTTAAGAAATATTTTTCTTTGAAAGTTAGTATTCATTGTGTCATTTTTAACAAACAAAAAAAGATTTTATAAAGTTCAATTATAATTATTGTATGTATGCTATATTTCCTGATATTACCCGTGGTGGCAAGAGTGTTTTTTTAAGGTTATCTATCATATGACGGATGTCACTGAAGTATAATATGATATATAATACGTTATGTGAGATAGATGCAGGGTAATTGTTTTCAATACGTAAAAAATCGAAACTGTATGCATAGCATAAAAAACATATCCTAATTCTCAAACAGCGTAAAATTTATAAATTGCAATTGGATATCTATATAGGCAAAACTATATCTATATACATCTATATAGGCAAATCTTACTGATGAAATGACGTCTCATTATTTGGAAAATTAGTCCCGTATCTGAGACGGTTAATTATGATATCAGTATAATTTATACTTCAATGAGATTAAATTTTCAAGTGATTCTTCTTGATGCACTGATGAATTGCGACATCTGTATAACTATTCTATCATTAAATCTTCAAGAGGTGCTGCAAAAGGCCAATGAGACTCTATTTTTATATATATTTTATGTGTTTCGTATTCAAGCTGGGTTAAGCAAACAGTTTCTGTGAATAAGGATTTTTGACATTTAACCATAATATGAAAAATGGACAGTATATAGAACATGTAAAAAATAATCTCAGTTGTAACTTATGAGAGGAGAAAAAGAGAAGACAGAATTAAATAGAAAAACGAATGTAGAGAAAATCAGTTTTAGTGATTCCATTATTCGGGGAAGCATGACGTGACTTCACACATTAATCACAAAAGATACCGAAGGTTAATTCAAAAGCTGTATCATCGTTCACAATACTCATTCTGAGAATAATATTAAGAAAAAATCAATAGACGCTTTTCTAAAGTTCAACGTCCATACACAGTACACGGAAACTGCCATGAATGTTAAAACAGTGTCTTCTATCTCTATGTTATTGCACAGTATAATATAGTCATTGTAGTAAAAATAGCAACAACAACAATATATAACAGTTTTCGCTGACACCTGGAGGAAAACAATATTCAATAGAATATGCCAGAACACTGTGGTGTTTAAGTCAATACTAATGTCGAATTATCAGACGACGTGTATATAGTTCATATCATCGGAACCAGAAATGTGACCAAGATGAAAATGTTTAGGTCTATCTAGATCAATCATTCAGTTGAAAAATATAAAACCATCAGCTTTAAATGAATACAGCTGTATAGCACTTCAGTCTGTTTTAAGAAAGAATTGTGTTCAAGGTTTAAGTCTTCCCATGTGAGTCTGCTAGCTGAAAATATATAACTATTAGATTTATGTACAAGTTGTAAAAGTGAACATTTCATCCATGGAACATTTCAGCCATGTAACATTTCAGTCTATTTCAGGATCAATCTGGCAGCTGAAATATTCATTCATCAGAAAAACATATTTAGAATTGAATCAGAACATCATTTTCACATATAATTCATACTTCAATTGTGCTCAACAGCTGTTTCATTAGCATAAACATCATTAATTCCATAAATGCATAACAAATCAGTTCCAGCTAGATTTACTGCAATGTAATAATGTGATAGATTTTAACTATCTGTTATTAATTGAATTCTTAATTATTGTGAAGATATATTTTGATGATTATACATTAATTATCTATATGGATACACATCATGTCTATGTACTAGCTGTAAATTTGTACAATTGTTCCACTTCCGTTTATTTCAACGTCGGATTGTGTCAAGACTTCTCATATTGGTCAGTAGGCTGAAAATATGTAACCATCAGATGTCTATATTAGCTATAATTGGGTACAACCGTGCTCCAGTTTAATATATTTCAAGACAGAAGTTTGTTGAAAGAATAATTCTTATAATAAAAACCTCTATCGGACCGTTCACGGTTCTATGATACAAACTGCCACCAAAAATGGCTTAAATTAAAACTTTTCATCAAAATTTCATGTCAATTTGTGTTTCATACACTAGATTAATAATGACAAAATTATTATAATATATTGTTCGTAATTTTCAAAATTAATCGAAACATAGGCAGCGTATTTAGGCCGAAATTTGGTTATAAAAGGGTTTAGTCTTTCTAGATCGGTCTGTTAGTTGAACATATATAATAATCAGATTGGTGTACTATCTGTAAAAGTGCACAGTCGTGTTAGACTTCAGTCTATTTCAAGACAGAATTGAGTTCAAAGTTTTTTTTTTTAGATCTTCTTGGGTCATTATAGTTGCTCGAAACATATAAGGATCAGATGTGTAATTTATTTCAAAGCAACGAAGTTTTAATGTGGTCACTTGTTTGCTTAAAACAATAATCAAAATCTCCTTCGAACGATATATTGCTGTTTAAAGAAAGGAAAGATATCGTTGGATAAATCTGTTCGTAAGTATAATTGCAAAACAAAAGCGGATATAATGGATACAATGTTTTTCTTAGAAAGTTACTTAATCAGGATTAACCTGGAGTTAGATAGTATCATCACAAAAACAATATTAAAAGCAGTAAGAACAATAACAACAACAATACCTCAGCCTATTTTGAAAAAAAAAAATAGTTACTTCATAATTTGACGGGACCAAATTGCCAGGACCGAATATCAATTGTTAGCGATAAGATATAATTCACTGAATTGACACAGCACATTACAGGTGCTTGTATTGTCGGTCTCAGAACCGAGAGAGATGAAATTAAATAATTTAAAGAACTTGATATGTTGCTCTGCAGTTTATGCCATAGCACTACCTTAAGAAGTACTGTAGTTTTGTTAGCTTGTGGTTCAGAGTTGAAGATCTTTTACGTGCTTGAACCAAGATAAACGAGGTCACAACTAATTCTATCACAACCATGCTAGAGTGCACTTAGTATGTGAATAAATCAATAAAATTAATTAAAAAATGGAAGGAATTTAAAGGTGAGCAGTAATGACACAGAGAAATCTACTTAAAATTTGAGAAGCTCCTTTAAGTATAATGTGCAATTTTAGAAGTGGAATGTCAAATTCAGTTTGTTGTAAAGATAATTATTCAATTAAACCTTACACACATTAAACACGCACATACACATATACGGACAGACACGCGGACGTTTACACATCT
The DNA here is from genome assembly GCF_001194135.2 of Octopus bimaculoides. Classification (NCBI taxonomy): domain Eukaryota; kingdom Metazoa; phylum Mollusca; class Cephalopoda; order Octopoda; family Octopodidae; genus Octopus; species Octopus bimaculoides. The sequence goes on from NC_068990.1 coordinate 18,238,295, forward strand.
GGACACACGCATACAAACACTGTTATTGCTTGGAAGATCAAGAAGAATGTAAAAATCCGTTAGATTATTCATCTCATGTTGATAACTGGCCAAACGTTAAAAGCATTTTCAATGCAGCTGTTATGGATGTGTGTGTGTGTTATTTTCTTAAGCAATGTGAAATGACCTCACATTATAAATTATTACGTTATTCCAGACAGATTTATTTTAAAAATAACAAGAAAATTTAATGGTTTTAATACGGAGTATAACAATTTTAGGATAATCTATTTCTGGTAAATTCCATAACTTTTTCAATTGTTGAGTCAACACTGAAGATTCGTTTTATTATTAGCTTATAAATTATTATTTTTTTTTTCATTTATTTATCCATACTATCACTAGTAATATACATAGGAAGATTAAGAACCATAGTGCTGCATGTTAAGGAATCCTGCATCCATGTTGACGCTGAATACTGGCAAGTTGAGGACAGAAATGTATGCGGAGGCATTGCTGTGTGGTTAAGAAGCTCGCTTTGCAGTCGCGTGGTTTTGGGTTCAGTTCTCCTGCACAGGAACTTGGGAAATGTTATCTGCTATAGACTCAGGCCCACCAATGATGCAATACTTTGTGAGTGAATTTGATTGACAGAAACTTTATAGATGCCTATTGTGTGTACACCCCCCACACACATATATATATAAGATCCTATGATCGAGGTGTAGGAAGAAGATTAGCTTCAAGCAATCCGTAGTAAATATAAAAAAAAACTTTCAGGGACACAATAGTGGTTTATTGAGACGGAAGGTCGTGGATTTTTTCTTATCGAAGTACGATAAATTGGAAAAAGTTCTTTACATTTCATGGTAGTCAACCAAGGTTGTTGGGTATGCGAATAAGAATACAAGAGTTAAGGAACGGAGTAGATAAGATCCGGACTACACATGTTGGCTCTTTCTGATTTGGTGGATACCACTTGTTTTTTTAACGAAACACTTTCAAATTTGGGACACTAGTAGAATGTGTCATATAAAACATCTTTTACTCTTAGTATTGTTGAGAAAAGTTTATATTTTTAAAGTTATTTCGTGTTAAAATGAAATAGCACAAGGATAGATATTTTCGAGTACATCCTCCAAAGCGTTACCCTAAAATGACCACAGTCTAATGAGTGAAACAAATAAAAGAGGAAGAGAAAGAGAGATTGATTAAGGGAGAGATAGACTGATTAAGAGAGAGAAAGAGACCGATAGACGGAGAAGGATATAGAAGCCGTTAAAAGAGAAACACTGCGAAGAAAAGTGATATGGCATTATATAACAATGAAAGAGAGAGAAATAGGGAGGGAGAGAGAGAAAGTACATGACGATAACAGTGTCTGGGACAATGTGAAAATTCATTGAACAAATGATACGGTTTTATCAGATTAATGGCTAATGTTCATCTATCTGCCAAACATATTTCATTTTCTGTTGATGCTGAGAGCAATATTGGAACTCTTACATAAAATATACGAAATATTCTGTCCTATCTCGAAACTTTGTTGAAACTTCAAGAAAGTGAGAGCAGAGAAAAAATATATTCACAACCCTTTAGCCATTTATTCTGTAGTTTGAAATAAACGGTTCAGTGGTGTAGACTAGACTAAAAAGAAAAAAAGAAAATAACAGTCTTTGATCTAACGTGTATTCTTTGCCTCTCTCTCACTCTCTCTCCCCTCTACCTCTCTTTCTCTCTCACTATATATATATATATATATATATATATATATATATATATATATATATATATATATATATATATACGTATGTATATACATCATACATATATATATATATATATATATATATATACATTTATGTTTATCTATGTATATATACACACACAGACACACACACATATACATACATATAAATACACACACACGCATATATATACATATATATAAATACACACACACATACACACACATATGCACAGATACATAATATACACACGAATATGTACACATATAGGCGTGTATATGTGTGTTGAGTGTGCATATCTAGAGAGCATATTCAACTACCTAGCTGTACATACTAAAACGTAGCCATGTCTGTCACTATCTAACTAGTTTGTGTTTTTGATTGTGCACTTGTTTATCTGTGGGTTTGAGAGTTTGTGTTAGTCTCTATTTACCGCCATCTTGTACACCATCTGGTTTCTG
>NC_068990.1:18240492-18241226 GCF_001194135.2 Octopus bimaculoides
CACCATCTGGTTTCTGAAAACATTGTATGTATGTTTTTTGCTTCAAATGTACTGATCGTTGTTTTTCTAGGCACCCACAAATATTTTTTTACAAATGTCAAGCAACGGAAAAAAATGTACGTGCTGAATGAAGCAACTAGTTGCATAACTAACAAATATGAAACACACACACACGCACGCACAAAGACTCTTACTGTCAAACACACATACCCACACACGAAACGCAGGTACAAACACACAAGCATATATATATTTGTGTGTGTGTATATATATATATATGTATGTATATAGGGGGAGAGAGAGGGAGAGTGAGAGAAAGAGAGAGAAAAATTCATATATATGCATATATCTGAGTATCTATTTATATATTTCTCCTTCACTCTATGTGTATATACAAATATATATGAATGTGTGTGTGTGTGTGTGTGTGTGTGTGTGTGTGAGTTGTGTGTATGTATTGACATGTATACGCCGATGTATAACTAAAATATATGCGAAACGTGCAGGTGCAGGACCGGATGTGTGGTAAGTAGCTTGCTAACCAACCACATGGTTCCGGGTTCAGTCCCACTGAATGGCACCTTGGGCAAGTGTCTTCTACTATAGCCTCGGGCCGACCAAAGCCTTGTGGCACGAGTATTTGATGACTATAATCTCAGCATTTGTGTAGGTCGATCGGCAAAAGCTGAACCGTCTTCAATGGGAGACTCCATCATATGTATATATATATATAT
>NC_068990.1:18241428-18242627 GCF_001194135.2 Octopus bimaculoides
CCTCGAAAAGAAAAACTCTACATTTGTATTTTGTCCCCTCTGTGTTGAGCCCTGTGTGGCTAATAAAGAAACCTATCTATCTATCTATCTCACCGATGATGCCATTTTTAGCCTCAGGCCTGCACTGATTAAATAAACATGAAATGTATTCAAGTTATGAAGATGTGACTTGTTCGTATATTTGTGACTCCACTTCTCTGAATATTTTGTTGATACAGTAGGTGTTTGATTTTGCATAGATTTGGCTTTTATCTCTAGCAGATCGAGGAAACAATATTGAATCTACCTTGCTGATTGTGTTGATTTTATTGTTTAAGTCCAAGTTAGCTGGGAACGAACACACCTGTAATCAATGGCAATCCCACCGTGGCCATCATATATTTACGTGTGTAGTAGATGTACATTATAGAAGTACATTATACCTTAGTACTTCATGTTTTTATGTTAATGGACATCGTGAAGCAACTGATTAAAGAATATCTCTCTAGCTTCAATCTGAGGAATCAAATTTCGGTTTCTTGTATAAAACCACGTCAATAAAAATGGTTTCACATTTTGGCAAAGGGTAGGAGTAAACCGTTTGCATAAATCAACGTGCTCGACTAGTACTTATTTTATCAATCCCGAAAGGATAAAATGCTAAGTCAACATCGGCGGTATTTGAACTGATAACGTAAAACCAGAAGAAAAGTGGCTATTCGTTTTGACCTTTACGTTAACGATCCTGCAAGCTCACCGCCTTAACCATGTCAATAAAAATGATTTCAAATTTCGGCACAAATTCAGTGGAGGGAATGGTTGATTACATCGACTCCAATCTTCAACCGGTACTTTTTTGTACCGATCTCGAAAGGATAATAGGTAAAGTTGGCATAGGCAGATGTATGTATGTATGTATGTATGTATGTATGTATGTATGTATGTATGTATGTATGTATGTATGTATGTGTGTGTATGTATGTATACCCTTAATTTTTAATTCATTAGTATTCTTCCTAGGAGTAGGAAGCTGGTTTCTAACAAGGAAACAAAAACCCCATCATTGGAATTTGGATAATACGAATAATAATTGTTAAATATCGAACTTTAAGGACATCTTGCATATCTTTACTCTTCCGGTCACAGATTGTAAGATTTTATCTCTTTCTTTGCTCGAAAATCCTATCTTTTGCAGATAACCACTAGCTGATTTTAGAGAT
>NC_068990.1:18242753-18255249 GCF_001194135.2 Octopus bimaculoides
ATGTATGTATGTATGTAGGTAGGTATGTATGTGTATGTATGTATGTATGTACGTATGTATGTATGTTAGTCTGCCTGTATGCATATATGTAAGCATATTTTCTTTTGTTTTTAATCTAGAATTAATTTTGACCGGCCAACTGACTGGTAGCAAAGTTGTGAAGGAGAGCATATGCATACACGCATGTATATATGAATGTATGTTCGTGCGTATTTGTGTATGAATATATGTGCGTACGAATGTGTGCTTGCATGTACGCTCTTACGTATGTATGCATGTATGCATGTATGTATGTTTGTATGTCTCTATGTTGGTGTTTGCATGCATGTATGTGTGTGTGTATACTTGGTTGACTCTGATTTCCGTCCTTTTCACATCGATAAAATAAATACTAGCGAAGTACAAGTGTCGATATAACAACTCTTGGATCTTCTGTGTCTTAATGGTGACCATAGTCTAATGACTGAAAGGTGAAAAGGAATACAGAAAAGTATTCACTTACATGTTTGGATAAATACATTACTTGGAAAATTGTTAATCAGTGTGATGTTTACTCGTTCCTACTTTCTAAATGTATTATTGATTATTCTAGATCAATCACAAAGACTTTATTACACATTGGAAAAGATGGCATAGTTGATTGAAATAACCTCAGTAACTATTCATTATAAACCTGGGAGGCTGAAAATGTAAAGTAGGTCAGGTGATATTATTTCAAAACAGAAGGTGGAGTGACGAAATTGATTTCGTTCGGCGATCTAAAGCTTTTGTTAACTAGTCTTTGGAAATCCTCAGTTACTGCTAAGTATTTCGTTATCTTTCAGCGCTGCCTTGTTTTTAACCGATTCTATTAACGTCGTTATTACCAAGAGTAATGTGGTGAGCTGGCAGAACCTTAAGAGCGTCTGGTAATATGATTAGGGCTATATCTTCCGGCTTTCTACGTTCTAAGTTCAGAAACCACTGAAGTCAACTTGCCTTTCATTTACCCAAGTGTGATCAAAATAATGTAACAGTCAAATGCTGAAATCTATGTAATCGACTAAATTCCTTCTCCTAAACTTGCTGCCCAAACTTTGAAGTGAAAACTTGCCGCCAATGTTACGAATAGCCAATGAGGTTGCCCTCACTCGGTTTTTCGTCCTACAAGTAGTTTGTTTACACTACATTGTTCTCAAATTCGACGGTCGACTTTCTTAAGAATGTAGTCGTACAAAACACAGTTGGGGTCGCAACTGGAATCTTCTTGATCATTAATCAATTTGATCAGGACCAACTTCGTGCAAAACAAGAACACGAACAACGTAAAAAAATGTATTAATCGATTATATTTACCACATCTTTAAGCAGCTTAATTTTTCATCTCTTTTAAGGGATAAAATATGCAAAGTCTCTTCAATAATATAAATGTATCTCACATGGAACCAAATCTCTTTTCGTTTCTCACGTGTGCAAACACCAACAAATTAAAAGATGACTTATATTGTATTATAGAAGAGATGTAAACTGAACAACCAATTATCTATTTCGAATTGATAAGTAAGGCTACAGGTCAAGGTTATCAATGTATGTACCGTGCAAGAATTCCCGTGAAACGATTCTCTTGAATTTAATTCCGTTTTATGTTTTTACTAAACGGAAATCCGATCTTTGATAAACTATCTTGATATTGTTTTCGATTCGATGTGACCTGTTTCCCGACCTTGAAGAAAAAGGAGTGGTGAGTCGCAGAAATAGAGTGCTGGACCGAATATATTTCAACTAGGGTGCTACCCATCATATGAAATAATTTTGAAAGCATACTATTTACACCATGGGCAATATCAAGAAATATGGCATACATACAATAATTGTTATTAAATTGTTAACAAATGTTATGATACCTATATTAAAGGATGAAGTGAAAACATATTTAAAAAAAATCCCCTAACATAAAATTAAATAAGACAAATATTCATTGGTACAAATTCTCCCATAACTGCTTTGTAATTTATTGCCATTTCTCCTCACCTTTCCATGTTTCTTCCCCTCCAAAAATCCTGCACCACGTATTTTAACTCTCTTTCTATCTTCCCTCTACTGCTTCTTAGTTACGGTCCACTCATACAAAACATACATTTAATGGTGTTAGTATTGTGGTTAGTCGACTGAATATGTTTAGTATATTACTGATATGTATTTTACTAGTCCAGGAGAGACGAAACATTACTTGGAAATTATCGCAAGGTGTAAAATGAACTCAACAGAAACAACACGAAACGACGTACGATGTTGATTATCACGATTTTAGGTCCACCATGAACTTGACTGTACGCTTTATGAAGCTCATTCGCTCTTATCCAACAGCATTTCCTAGGCGGTTAGAGCGAACAGCATCACATAAAATAACAATTCTAAATGTGTTACAATTTTTCGAACAGCAAAATCAAAAATGGTTTCATTTGAATCGTTAGTTTAAGCAATCGCAATGTTCCAACCTCAGAAACATTACTACGCAGCTGGGAAAACATGGCTCGAAGGCATTTTGTTCGGTGCGTTTCCGTTTTTAATGGTAAGAACGCAGTTCAATCCTCTATCATCACAGTCTGATATCTTATTTACTCTTGTGACGTGATATTGTCATACCTACGTCATCCGGTTTCGTTAATGTGAAAATATTGCCCCGAAATTCTATGGTTTGTAAGAATTGATGTAATGGAACATTATCTTGGATTATCATTTTTATTTCAGTTGCTCATACAAAGACAAGTATGATTAAATGCAACGATCTCGTGGATAGAATTGAAACGAAAAGTAAAAATCGGAAATATATTGAACAGAAGTTACATACGGTTGAATACCTGATTACTGTGTCTGCTGGGAGCGCCATCTCACCGGAAGATAGTAAACGAACTACCACGTTTTGATTCATGCTATCAGATCCATTTATTAGTGCGTGGGCTTTTGTTATCGAAAATGTGATTAAAAGCTAAATTTATGACAATATAGGAAACACAAACACATACAGGCACCATCTGCGCATGTATATTATTATTATTATTATTATTATTATTATTATTATTATTATTATTATTATTATTATTATTATTACTATTGTTATTATTATTATTATTATTATTATTATTATTATTATTATTATTATTATTATTACTATTATTATTATTTCCTTCCTTTGATGGCAGCTCTTTTAAATTGTATGAACACCAACCTCCCATTATAGAATAATATTTCAGGATGAACGTATAATAATACATAGTATATATATATATATGTATTCGTTATTCAAGTTCAATGATATGCATATGATTTGTCATGTTTCAAATATGTGTCTTTCACTTGTATGTACAACATTTGCAATATAATCGAATCTACAGAGATGAGGATTTAAATTCCAATCTATGAAAAGTTTCTGTTCGTTCTACAATATTCTTAAAGGAACGAACATTTATCCAGCAACTCGGGATAATGCGAACGAGCCTAGTATGTGTAAAAACTAACTAGCATCTCTTGTCAAAAGTACAGGCGAAAGTCAGATCGCTGATGTTCGCTGTGCACTCCGCTGTCGTTATTTGATTGCTGTTATTCTGTGCGTCTGTTGTGCAAAGATCAGTTGTGCTTTGCAGGGTTGCTTTATTTTAACCCTCAACTGGAGAAAGACATAGTGCTAGATATAAGAAATGAGCAATATGGGGCTAGAAATAATGAAGAAAAACGTGAAATTCTTCGTGCAGGCATGTTTCTTATGCGAAATCTGTGATGAGCCCGAGTGATGTTGATGACCTGGTGTCGCCTCTGATATTCACACACGAACACACACACACACACGCACATGCACACACACACACACACGCACATGCACGCACACACACACACACACACACACACACACACACACAGCTGTGTCTTGAGAGGGTCATTACACCACATGCATACATACATACATACATACATACGTACATACATACATACATACATACGTACACGTTTGTGAATGATTCAATATCCATTCATATCAAATGCACGATGGTGTAGTGATGGTGAAATTTGTGATACTGACGTGGATGGACCTGAAAGGGGTTCAATAGATAATTACTAAGTTTTTTTTATGAGAAACAATATTAAACATTTTTAAACGTGGTAAAGCGGTTGAAATGAATGTCTGATATCCTTTCTTCATGAGTTCTCACATCCTGATTTAAATTTCTTGCCTTCTTCAGCTTCTGTACATAGTAAATGTCAAATATACTCTGCGCCAGTTAGATCGACTATAAGTTATACTTTTTCAAGCATATTTGTGATCTTGGAAGTAATGTAAATAACCTTAAAGGCAATCTAAGAAATCAAAAATTATCGATAATGAGTCAGAGTTTAAGAAAATTAAATAAGGTTCTGCTCCTCAAGATTCTGTTGCAACCTCTGTTCCTATTTAATCTATTCCACTTACAACAATTAAGGAATGTGCCAAACAGAATGGTCATCACTATATCCTACTTTATTTTCTCTAAAGTATAAAACGTTTTGCTTCTTCCCTAAAACCAAAATTCCAAAAGAATCTCTATTAGCTGGCTTTGGATTCGATTTGGCTTCGCATCACTCTGGGAAAAGTACATTATGCCAAAAATTCATATCGATCAAAACGTGGATGTAATTTGGTAGAAGGAAGCTGTTTGGAAAAAATCATTCAAAGGAAAAGGAAGATGTTTATCCTTGTGTGACAGACTTAATCCGTCACCCGATTTACAACAACAACAACAACAACTACTACTACTACTACTAATACTACTACTACTACTACTGCTGCTGCTGCTACGAATATGACAACGACGACGGAAGGGTGTAAACTTATAATCTATAATCGTTCGTCGACAAAATAGTTCTTGAAAAGTTAAAAGTCAAAACCAATATGTTTTACATGTTTGTCAGACAAGTAATTTGATTTGAGACCATGGTTTGAAACTAAAGTAATTAGAGCGTGAAAGACACCCGCTAGCCATCCAAGAACACACGAAGACTTTTAACCTTACTTAAACATTCATTATTTGGTGTTAGAATTTTCTGTGTACGAACAGCGGTTCGGGCACAGAAAGGATTCTACTGAAATGTAATGGATTCGCACCAGCGACCAGTCCGCAGTTGGCGTGACGAAAATTATGACACTAAGTAATAAATGTTTAAGTGAAGTTAGTAGACATTGTGTGTTTTTGAATGACTAATTTGTGTATTCTATGCTGTAATTGTTATATCGATCGATCGATCTATCCATCCATCCATTAGAAACCGGCTCTTTGTTGGCGAGAAATCTTGAAATAAAACTGAATAATGACATACATATATACATATATACACATATACGCACATGTTTCTAGGTAGTGGGTAGCGATTTTCTTCACTACTTCAGGGAGTGACTACCCTGCCTGACACGAGTCCCGGGCTCAGCTGGCTCCGGCTGACAGTACCCAGTATGGGCTCCTATCCAGGGTTACGGAAAGGAGACAACCTTTAAAGAGATCCGGAGTGGAGCCCCGTAGGCGGTTTAAGTGTTCAACTCGACACCCTTCCGGCAGCTCCTGCAACCAAGCTGGTGTCAAACGTAAAGCTCTGCACTCCTTTGGATTACGACAGCAAGGTCGAGAGAGGAATTTTGAGGATTGGGCTATCCAGGATTTTCTCGCATCTAGCCCAGGCCTGAGCAAAACTGGAGAGAAAACTGGGGAGGACATGAAATGTAAAACCCAGACTAGATTAGTTTATGCGCAACTCCATTGTCTCCCAAGACAAAAGGATGCCAACAACGACGCGCATACTTATATATTTACACAGGTGGAGGCGTTTGACCTAGTGGCTAGGCTGTTAGACTCATGATTATAACATTGTGCGTTCAATTCCTGGAACGGGCGTTGTGATCTTGAGCAAATTCACTGACAAAAATGAGAAACCCTGCGACGGACTGGAGTTTCGACTAGGGGCTGTATATATATGGCACGGAAACCGGGAAGCCGGCCTTTACGCAACTATTGGGCTCGAGAAGGATGTTTCATTTTTATTTATATATATTTACACGAAGTTTGACAAAATTTCAAAGCTTCCACTTACCAGCTGTAATCGAAGTGCGATTTACTCTGGTTCTTTCTGGTTTTACGAAATTTTGCATTGTGTAACGGAAACCTCGAAGATCACTGTCAACCTTACCCATCTAAAAATGAAATGGCATGTTGTCTACCAAAAAGTATTGAGTAATCCTTCAGTTTTAAGTTAAATTGTTTATATCTATAGCTTCACATGCCAGCAAACATTAATCCACACACGTTCACATACACGTAATTTTCTGTATGTATATATATTTCTTTATGTTCAGGGTGCGTGGATTAATGTTTAGGGTGTTGCACACATGATCGTTTGGTCACAGTTTCGATTCCTGGACCGAGCAATACCTTGAGTTCTTGAGAAAAACACTTCATTTCACGTTACTCCAATCCACTCAAGTAGCAAAAACGAGTCATCCTGCAATGGACCGGTATCCCAATCAAGCTGGGAGGAATATATAAACCACAAAACCCAAGCAAGCGCCCTTATGAGCTAACGGCTCGGGAAGGATATTTCTTCTCTGTTTATATATACACACTCACTCAGTAACAAGATTTTTCCTGCTAGATCCACAAAAACGAGTATTCCAGACATCCTCCTTAAGTCCGCATTTATTTTTATTTTACATCACTGCAAGTCTTGCAAAACTACGACAGTACAACTTTCTGCTATGTAGTACGTCAAGTCTAGTTGCTGAACGTAGTTTATAGATATACTTTTAAAACTAATGAATAATTAACCATCTCAACTTTCTTATCAGTCAATGATGCAGTCGTTTTGATATTTCGTTTCTATGTATGAATTCTTAATGAAAAGATAGTTATAAGTGATGGGGGTGGGTGGGTAGGGTTGTAAATATACTTCCTTGTAGAGCTACAATGTGCTGAGAAGTTTATTCAACATAATGTTTAGACTCTTAAAATCTTGCTGCGTGCAAGTGTTGCAGTATATATGTTGTTTACATTTATTGCTGTCTAAAATCGTATCGCAGTTTTTAGGAACGAGAATCATATGCGCAACAAAAAATATAAGCAACTATTCCCAAGTACGTAATTCCAGATTCCGTCCCACTACGTGGTATATATACATATATTTATGTGTGCGTCTTTGTATCTGTTTGTTCCCCCGCCACCACTTAACAACCGGTGTTGGTGTGTTTGCATGCCTGTAATGTAGCGATTCAAAAAAAAAAAAAAATACCGATAGAGTAAGTACAAGGCTTAAAAATTGTGCTACGGTCGATTCGTTCGACTAAAATTCTTCAACGCAGTGCCCCAGTATGGCCACAGTCTAATGACTGAAGCAAAACAAAAAAGAAGGTAAAATGTAATTATATCCTCAATTACACTAAATTTCTTAACGCACATATTCTACCACATATCATAATACACACTTATCCGAGGCCTGTCATATAGCAAACAACATTAAGTAACCTAATAAATATAAATTAATTTCGTCTAGTATGATACAATTTTTAATAGCCATACATCAAAGGTCAGTCAACGGGAAAATTAAACCCCATTTACAATGTATTTTCCTGAGCACAGAGATACTATGTTATTTGTTTGTAAACCTGACTTTTTTCAGGTTTATAGAAATTATATTATTTCGAGCGCGTAAAATAGCGAGAATTAAATCGATGATGCAATTATTCATTCTTTAAACAGTCTGAAGTATTTGAACGTGAATATGCTAATAATTGTTGTACTTCTTCGTGGGTAGATTTGATGAAAGAGACACAATGAAGCGGACACACCAGAGAGTTAATTTCCTCTTCATTCACAAAATCGAGTGTTTTGTTAATAAAAGCGAATGTGTCGACACATTGCCTGATGGGAGAAGTTGTTCTTCGGAGGCGAAATACACCAACGATTAGCTTGTTCACGTTCAAACATCCTGGGAATGATTATACACATTACTGTTTTTTTTTGGGGGGGGGGGATCTTTTTTTCTGACAGACTACTTCACTTTTCTTGAACCGACTGGATAGAAAAATAAGGTATGTGCTAAAAATAACAGCCAGTCATGTTATTAGATATACACGATTTATTTCAACAATTATTTATATCACTAATGGAAACCCAGTTCCATTTTTTTAAACCTATCTTTTCAATAAGATGATATATACTTTCACAAAGAAGATATATGATAAAAGATTTTTAAATGACATTCAAAATTCATTTCCATTGTTTTATCAACGCTTATTAATTCCACTAACAAAAGTGGGAGTTCGTTTTGCATTACATTTTCGATAATTGAAAAAAATAAAATAGCACTCGAAAATAAATGTTTTGTGGAAATAGAAGGTATTGAAACTTCAGAAAAGTTATTATGTTATACAGTTGAGCTTCATAATCGTATGTACATCAGAACATATTTCTACTCTTTTACTTGTTTCGGGGATTGGACTGCGACCATGTTTCAGCACTGCCCCGTGAAGTTGGAGTAACAAACTGACCCCATTAGTTATTTAAATCTTGTACTTATTCCATCGGAATTTTTTGACGAACTTCTAATTTACGGTGACACAAACAAACCAATATTTATTGAATGTCAAGAGGTGGAGTTGTAGCACATATATAAACGCAACGGCATAACTACGCACACACATACCTACGCACACACATATACCTACGCACACACACTTTCCGTCTACCGTCTTGGTATGTTGAATAGAATTTCTCACCTTCTTTCCTGAAAATGTTAGAATAACTCTTCATTATTCTTTAATATACTCGAAATTCTCTTACTGTGTTGCTGCCTGGTGCAATTGTAAAGTTCTTTTACTCAACCATGTCATTCATAACTCATGGAAGACTCAGCATTAACAATCCTCAATCAAAATTACTTTCATTTTATAATAATAATAATAATTATTATTATTATTATCATATATATATATATATATATATATATATATATACACACACACACACACACACACAACTCTGCCATCAAGTTCCACAAAATATTTCATCATCACCACCATACTTATTTGTATGAAATTATCCGTCGCTATTCATCCCTCATAACTACCAAACAAGAGGTATCGCTAACTTGAATTTTGAAACGCCCTTTTCGATGTCAAATTTTTAAAAGATCATTAAAATCTCAACTTCTGCTGAACCAATCTCTTTTATAAACTTTATTTTATAGACCTACAGTATTTATAACATTTGTAATATTTTATATTTTTAGACATAAAGAGATTTACTTTTTATATACGTTTTTGACCACCTTGCTTGCATGCAAAGGATGTTTCTTTTTTTTTCATAATTATTGACCTATTTAATTTTTATGATTTGACCTCCTACCAACTTACTGAAATCAGCCAGGCTGCCAAAGGACTTAATCCGACTTTTTATGCAATTTCTGAAAATAATATTTTTGTAAAAATATTCGATGTAAATTGGATCGATAAATTTATTTATTATTTATTATTACGTTTCAGCTCCGTTAGATCTAATTGAGTGCATGTATGATCAAAACAATCCTATCTTGACTGACCCGTATTTTCGTGGTATCTAGGGCTACATTATAAATGGTATATCTTTCCATTATGGGTATGATTATGATGAGATTTGACTGCTATTTCTAACGAACTGTGTGAACTGAGGGAACACGATATTATTTGAATATATTCCGAGAAGAAACGATAAGGTACTGGCTTAAATGCGTTATTGTATTTAATTTCACTCCTCTTCAATCTAATTTTACATAGTACCTGGGTCAACTTGTCTTCAAGTGATATATTTACCAGTTCTTAATATATTTATGCATGCGCCATTGAAAAAAAAAATTCGTTCGAAATATCTATGTTGAAAGAGAAAGTAGTATTTAGCAATGACTAATATTGTGAATGCTTGCATGGGAGACAACTTTGTATATATCACGTCAACGAAGCATATCCTTTATTGTACTCGTCGAAATAATGAATGAATTCCTAAGCATCATTAGCTGTACAAGACCAGTATGTATATAAAGAGTCCATTTTTGTAATATTACTCTCTTCCTACATGTTATACTCACCCTAGGAAATAAACTCAGTAACGAAAGCTATCGAAAGATAGCTATACACCGCCAATTTCAAGTTGATTTCAGTCTAAACAATAGAATAATATATCTTTTATGTTTGACCTGTTTCAGTCATAAGATTGCAGTCATGCTAATCGTCATCTTGAAAAGATTAGTTGAACAAATCTGCCTAAGTACTTATTTTTTAAAGACTTGTACTTATTATTCTATCAGTCATTTGTGTGGAACCGCAATACTACGCGGTCATACACAAACCAGCGCCTGTTTTCCAGCAGTGAGAGACTGAAACAAACACAGAAAAATATACAATCACATATGCAAATGCATGCGCGCACACACACAGGCATACACACAAGCGCGTACACACACACACACACACTCACACACACGATGGGCTACCACACAATTTTTCGCAATCCGAATTCACTCATAAGGCATAGTAGAAAACCCTTGTTCGGGACTGTAGGAGAAAAACTTTGTCTAAGGTGCTGCGCATTGGGACTGAACTCGAAACGATTTGGTTACTAAGTGACCAAACTGCTTTACCATACACTATGCCTTTAAGAATTTTTATTTAATCCCAATATAATAGTAATACATATATTGTGTGATTTTAGAAAATTGAAACGGTTATCTTGACTTGGGAGCCTTTGCAAATCTCAAGCAATCGATAAAAGAATTATATGAATAATGATGTGTAAATTGATTATAGAACAAAACCGGTATTGCCAAACTAAGGTGATGTCAGAATTCTATAATAGCGTTCAGTGAAGAAAACGTATAAAATATTTCCAACAATTTCAGCCCATTTATCACTTGAATGCATTAATATATCGCCTTATATAATCTAAATAGAGAAAGTCATTTAGCTGTAAGCAAACTATTTGGAAATATAAGAGGTTGAACAGATTTCAGAATAAAAAAAAAAAAATTAAAAAAATTTCGTGCAAGCGTTAGCAATGTAACCTGCAGAATTTCAGATTAAGGAGAATTTAACAACGGCACTATTGACCGTAAGTGCAAATTGTTTTCATTGGTTTATTATAGACCATACCTCGATTGAATAGCTTGGCGAGTGTTATGCATTCACATGAAAAGATTTATAATAAGAAACCGGAGAGTCTCTAACCTATTAAGGAGCTTTGAAATAGTAGAGTTAATAAGTTATTTCCTGCATGATTACTTACAAACGGGATTGAAACTTAAGCGCTCTTGTTTGTGCATTTACTTGCCAAAAATATCTTTGGGTGCAACTTATATAAGGTACAGATAGTTTCCAGATTTTGTCTTTCCATACATTCCATCCAACAAGATGGTTATCGAATTACTATCAGCTTCCTTTTGTCTAAGAGTTGAACAGATTTCGTCCACGTATTTTTGTTTTGCAAACAAACGTATCATAAACATGCGATAAATTAGTTGTCAAAGATTTAAATGAAAGGTTATTAAGAGACAACAGATAGTAACGATATATGCATCAACTGATTACAAAACTCAGTATTTATAGAATATGTTACTTCAATGATCTGTTCTTGGATTTAACTCCTGCTTTAACGGAATTTCTCTTTAATGTTTTGAAGACATATATTATGGCTGACTTAATGAACTACACATGTTTGTTACTTACTACTCTGTTATCTTTGAGCCGCTGAGATAACATATACATGGTCACTCGACATGTTAGAAATATGTCAATACATCAAAATTAACGAAGAACCTACTGTATAACTTTATCCTACATTGACTATATCTTAAGCACAAATGAAATAGTCATAGCTTAAATAACCATCGCTCCGGTCCGCCTGGCTGAACTGGAACTAGTAAGTGGCAAACAGTTTTCGATGTGTTCTGTAATATAAAATTAGTTTCATACGGTCAGTGATCAAGGCTGAATTTCGAAGCAAGATTTGTCTCACTTTGTCTCACTTGCACCGTGTTTGTCCTTTGAAAAAGCATGTACTTCAACTTCATTTGTAAATCAATAAGAGAAAAATATTGTGTGCTGTACGAATGATTACTGGTTAATTTTCGTACATTAAATAAAAATTCACCTGAATTTAGCTGTTAAACTGTGCCAAACTAATGAAACGCTGAATTGCAGACTCTTTAGTTTGTCCTTAAATATTTACTTATTTCCTTTTTCCGTTCCGATTTCAAAACTCACTTGACTGGTATTAACTTTTAATCAGATCATAGTTAATATTAGCAACGCTACGAAGTCGGTCAGCTGGCAGAAACGATAGCGCTCCGGGCAAAATACCTAACCGTATTTCGTCTGTCTTTACGTTCTGAGTTCAAATTCCACCGAGATCGGCTTTGCCTTTCATCATCCTTTTGGGGTCGATAAAATGAGTGCCAGTTGCCTGTCCCCACCCAC
>NC_068990.1:18255301-18268544 GCF_001194135.2 Octopus bimaculoides
AAAAATTCGGGCTTTGTGCCTATAGTAGAAAAGAATATTATCAATATAAAGTTAAAAGATTGCTCTAATGTTCTTCCTGAATAATATTGAACGCAATTTTAATAGTATGTAGTAGGAAATAATTCAGCCTTTGTTAATCTAATTATACATACTCGTTTTTAAACCATTTCTTGCGAATTCTGAACTGGCTCTGCAGAATTACTCACAGAATCGTTTACCACACTGCTCTCTGTGGATAGATATGCGTAAATATACAGATGAAACTTAGATCATGTATTACGCTTCACTTTTGAATTATCTGTCGAAAGTTATATGTATAGTTTAAGAGAAATCAATCTTTGAACTTCTTATAAATATATCAATAATTCACTATAATGTTCTCAGAGAAATAATATATGGGAATTGTGTAATAGAATCTAACATGTAGTGTTGCTTCTGTATATCAAGTTATGAAGACAGAGGGCCATACATTTCCATTAATATAAACCTCTCTGGCGCCAGGCTCGGTGTTAGAGAAATAATATGAAGCTTCCTATACTGAATAATTGTTCTCACCTTTAGAAATTGATGTATTATAATCACAAATAAAATAGATTAACAATACAGAACACCGCATTAACACCGATTCTTCAAAATCTACCGTAGCGAGGAAGGTTATACTCGGATATTTCGAAAAAAACTAACCCCACCCCACCAAAAGAATAAACAAAAAACAAAAACCAAAACAAAAAGCAGATATAAGTAGTATAGATGAAATTGTTTTTTTGATAGAAAAAATGTATATTTAGTTCTATGTATAAAAATATCTAATGCAACTACTGGAAAGAGTTTTCCATCTCTGGGAAATAGCAAAATGAAAGATTTGTGTGATATATTTACAAGGAACGTGTGATACATTTTTCTTTTACATTCTAGTCAGTATCTGCAGATTAAAATCGATGTAGGAACGGAGGTATTATGGGTAGGTGGCTTCTTGATAGCGTATGGGAATTATTTGTTCTATTTCTCATGAATGAATCCCCCTGTTTCAGATTACAAAATACTGTACTCGAAGCCCTGTTATGTATGTTAATCTATTTGACGATATCGCGAAACTATAGCAACATGCAATTTCACAAGAAAGCCTAAAGCCACAGTGACAGTTGACATACGTCATCAAATGTATTCGAAACGATGCAACCTTTATTGATTTTTCTCCAATCTGCCTAGATTGTGAAATCTCAATTGTATTCGGCACGTTATGATGCGCAGTTTTGACTTTCAACAACGGCTCGCATTACGCCGCTCAGTTGTAAACATGTGCAGCACAACCGTAACGAACCAAGTAGAGTGCAAAAATTATCTGGAGTAAACAACTATAAGACTAGCATTTGTTCTTAACTGACCTTAGATAAAGCGATTACTATTGTTAGAAGGTGCTCAAACATGATGTATATTTAATTACTATAAAAACATAATGAGATCGAAAATATGAATTCAATAGTATTAAAAATATTCCTCCGGTAACATTGTTATAATCTTTAAACATATAAATACACCTATGTTCAGATACACATAGATAAATAAAGAACATATACGGTATATCGACTGAAGAAATAAATGATAAATTGACTGATATGAAATATATGATAAATTAAGCGAAAAAATATTCAATAAATTGAATGACAATAGTTCTCATAGAAAAGATAAAAGCATAAATTAATATGGCATTAATGAAAATTAGTTTCTTTTTCAAATAGTTAACACTTCTCACTGGTATTGTCGTAAGTTTATTCAGGCAGGATATCGAGTAAAAGAATTCATACAAAGACAATTAATTACTGATGTAGTAATATCCGGATGGCAATAACGAAATCATTATCAGTAATGTAAAACAATTCAATCCAAGTATTAGTAACCCGATAGAATATGCAGTTCTCTAAGACGATTTACAAGTACATATTCGGAACAATACAATTATGAACAACTTTAAGGCGGCGAGCTGGCGAGATCATTAATATGCCGGGCAAAATGCTTTGCGGGATTTCGTCCGTGTTTACGTTCTGAGTTCAAATTCTATCGAGGCTGACTTTGCTTTTCATCTGTCAGAGTTCAGTACTGGGGTCGATGCACTCGACTTACACCATCTCCCGAACTTGCTGGCCTTGTGTCTAAAACTGAAAACAATTCTTTTTACTTGTTTCAGTCATTTAACTGCGGACATGCTGGGGCACCGCCTTGAAGGGTGCTAGTATGCTAGGACATTTATTGTGAAGCCTAGTACTTATTCTATCGGTCGATTTTGCCGAACTGCTAAGTTACGGGAACGTAAATACACCACCACCGGCTGTAAAGCGGTGGTTGGCGATAAACACAGATACAGAGACACACACATACATGTATACATATATATGTATATGCAACAGGATTCTTTCAATTTCTGTCTACCAAATCCACTCGGAAGGCTTTGGTCAGCCCGAAGCTGTAGTAGAAGTTAGTCGCCCAAGTTGCTACCAGTAGGACTGAACTGGGAACCATGTGTTTGAGAAACAAGCTTCTCACCACACAGTTACACCTGCAATACAACACTTTTTATATTGCTTTCATTTTTATTGCGTAATAGAAATGACGAACGTCTTACGTTTTCAAGCTCGGAAAGATTCATTGTGTGAGACTAAACTACAGTGTTCTATCTGCAGAGTGGCATGAGGATTTCAAATACCATGATACTTTAGACATTGTTATATACAGGGGGTCATCTGCACGACATACCCTTGCTCTTGCTTACAAGTTTTATACAATATAGTAAAAAATATAATATAATATTGTGAATAATAAAGATTGAAACATTGGAAAAAATAGTTCAATATATAACTGGTACGTGACATATCGGTGGTAGAAGGACGACTTGTAAAATTGATCTCTAACGGAATTAAAATAAAAAGAGAGAGGAGAAGTTAAAACTATAACGGATATTCTTCGATATGTTGTCATTCTATCACTTTACCAAGGGCCCACATATGAACACTTAGTATAAATCTTGACTTTGTATTTCCCCCCTCACCCCAGGTGGGTGTAAGGCAGCGTCATGATTTATACATAGAATTCGTAAACAGACGTGGATCGTTTAGATAGTGCTTTACGATTCTCCTAATTCACTATACTCTCAGCTAATATAAGGATTTCTGATTTAGGCACAAGGACTGAAATTTAAGTATGGAGGGTTAGTTGATACTATCAACACCAATGCTTAACACGTACTTATTTTATTGATCTATAAAATATGAAACAAAAGTCGACCATCCAAAGATTTGAACTCATAATATGAAGGTATTTTATCCAACGTTCTAACGATTCTGTCCATTAACCATCCTTCTATTGAGGATAATAATCGATTCTAATTTAAGCCCAAAGCCAGTAACTTTGAGGATGATGTTTTAATAGATACCATCGAATTCATTGCTCGACTGGTGCTTTATTTTTAACAATCCCGAAAGGATGAAAAGTACATTTGACTCTAGTGGGATTTGAACTCAGAACGTAGAGAGTCTGTACGAATACCATTAGGAATTTTGTCCGACACTGAGGATTCTGTTAATCCACCACCCAAATATCAAAGATATTACTAGTTTGTAATTTCGGCCCAAGGCTAGCATTTTGAACGGCAGTTAAAGTTTCAACCTTGAAAAGATGATAAAAAAAAATAAAAAAAAAGTAAATCTTAGTTGGATTTGAATTCAGAATATTATCTGTCGAAACGATTACCACGATGCATAAACTCCGACGTTGTGTTGATTCTACTAGCTCATTGCCTTACTATCTACGAAAATAATAAATTACTGTTTTATATAATGTGGAAGTATATATACTATTAAGTGCATACTATTCAGAATAAAACCTGTGCAATGCGTTTCTGAAATGCAATAAGGCTGTATTAAAACTATTTTTCATGGAAATGCTCTTTATTTTTATTTTCGGCTATTTTGACTGAAGCACGGTTACTGAGGAAAGTGATGGATAGGAAGCTTTCTGGTATCATCTCTCAGCTTAATAGCATAACTTTAAATAAAATACACATAATTAAGATTTCTTTGATGCTTTGTTATACATCAAGTCACTTGATTAAATTATGTTACTCGCAGAGTTTCAACAAGATTAAAGAAAGTTAATAATGCTTTCATTTTAACTTGGCTCAAAAATCACACATTTTGTTAGGAAGGAAGACATTGAAGATGATAAAATTCATTCATTTTTCTTTTTTTTTACCAACAGCACTATAACTAGATAATATTAAGAAGTTCTGTATTTATTTCGTACATGAATAGAAGGCTCTGTATTGTACAAGGTGTACTGCCAATTGAAATGTCCATAAGTGGTAATAAAAGATAAAGTCGATCTCGGTAGATTTCGCAACAAAATAGTAGAGCGAGACTACATACAATAAATATTTAATCAGTCATGCTACAGTCGCTAGCACACTACTGGCCAATACTTTAAACATATTGCAGAAATGAGAGAAACTATAATTACGTCAGGTATATATTTCGATTTTCTCTTTAAATTCTGCACAAAGACAGTGACGAGAGAATGAGAGCAAGTGAAGTTAACTAACTTTACAAATTTTTGAGTCAGGTAAATTTATTGATAATTAATATTATTACTCTTACTTGATTTTTAATGCCACCAAAGACAACTTTACTCTTCAATAAAATTCCATTCAATTACTGGATTGAATATAATCGATTATTTCCCTTCTTCCAAATTCAAAGCCTTTGAATCTATGTTACAACTTAATATTATTATTCTGATAAGGGTGGGGAGTTGTCAGAAACTTTAGCACGCCAGGCAAAATGCGTAGCAGTATTTCGTCCGTCCTTACGTTCTGAGTTCAAATTCGTCGAAGTTGACTTTTCCTTCCATCCTTTCAGGGTCGATAAAATGAGTACCAGTCGAGCATTGGGGATGATGTAATCGACTTAAAGCACTTCCCAAAACTTAGTTGCTTTATACCAAAATTTGAGAGCAACATTATTATTCTGATAAGGGTGGTGCGCTGGTAGAATCGTTAGCATACCGGGGAAAATGCCTAGTGATAAATTCGTCCGTCTTTATGTTCTGAGTTCAAATTCCCCTGAGGTCGACTTTGCTTTTCATCATTTTGGGCTCGATAAAACAAGTATCTGTTGAACACTGGGATCGATGTAATTGGTGTAACCCCTCCCTCGAAATTGCTGGCCTTGTACCAAAATTTGAAACAAATATTATTATTTTGATTTCTGACTTTCTGCATGTTATATGCCATATATTTACCTGTCAGATATAATTTCAAATTGAGCCGAGTGTACTAAACACGCTGTTGTTGTAAAAGGGAGAAGCTATTCTTTTATGACACTACACCGACCAGCATATTTTGCATTCGAAACTGCCTTGAGTTGCATGAAGCCGAATCAAATTTTTAGATAATAATAATAATAATAATAATAATAATAATATCAAAAATAATCAGAAAACCATGAAATGCTAACAAAACTTTACAACAATGTTTTGCAAACAACCTAGTATGATTCCCTCTTTGCTAGTTAATGGTGTTAGATTCCTACTTTCAAAAAATGAAGAAACAAATGAACCAAAAAATAAATTATAGATCCATAACCAGCTTAACAACAACAATGTATAAATTGCTAACATCTGTCTTGACTGAATATACCTAATGTTCTTTTAATAGAAATTGGCATATTCTCTAATGAGCAAAAAAAAAAAATGTAAACGTGGGCCCTGTGGTTGTAAAGATAAGCTACTTATCAATAAGATGATTTTGTTAAACTATTCAGCGATGACATCAGGATGTAATTTGGCCTCGGTAAATGTGCAGAAGCTACCTTTATCAAATGGAAATGACAAAAACATCCAATGTTGATCTTGATCAGCTGAATCTTGTAAAGGAATTAGAGTCAGCGGAGAGCTACAATTACCTTGGTGTATTTGAAGGGGACGGAATCAAACATCCAATGGTGAGGGAAAAGATCAGAATGTTATGTTTAGAACAATGTAATATTGTGTATAAATATTTATAACCGTTATAATCTATGATTTTTCTTAATGATCACAGCTGTTTGATGATCGGTTAGTGAAACTGCATGCGAAACTGAGAGGAAGGGAGAGGGAAAGAAGGAGAGGGAGAAAAAGGGAGAGAGAGGGAGATAGATAGATAGATAGATAGAGATAGGGATAGAGAGAGAAAACACTCTCCAGAGAAGGTAGGCAATGAAGTAAATGAAGGTATTGCAGTAAATAAAGGTATTGTATTTGCAGGTGATATTAACATGTGTTTAATTAGAGAAACGTGATCTTCTGACTGAAGGGTCACATAGAATTTGTCCGATTCAAAACAGAAAAAAGAGTAATCTGGAACGCACTGAACGTGTTCGAGTTGTGAGGTAAAAAGTGAACGATGCGGGGGATCTCGCGCTGAAAAAAAGTCCATTGGATGAAAGGTAAGAAAGAGGGAGAACTGGTTTGTAGTATTGTTGTTAGATGCTGACTTTTGTCTCTACGCTTTCAACATATGTGGTGCTTTGAAAGATAACACCTTTAATTGATAAGAATTAATTTCTGGATATAAATTTCAAGCTATTAATGCAAATCATAAGCATTCAAGTCACTTTATAATCATTTCGATAGGAAAATTACTGCGTTGTTTATTTAAACATATTAAGAGTTAATGCTCCTTTTTTTTTCGGCTTTGCAATTTTCCTGCTCGCTTCATAGAATTACGGTTTTCTTAATCTCTATTCAAAAATAATTATTTCAACGAAATTCTAGAAAATTTTTTCATTTGATTTTCAGATCTACATCAAATCTAACAGCTCAATGTAGGATAAACTGTTGTTTTCTATCAGTTTTACCTAACGTTTTATTTTATATATATATTCAATGACTGTTCAATCAATCTTACGGAATTAAACCAATATGCAAAATATAAAACAATTTATATTTAAAATTATCACTCCGTTCAGATACTCCGGGAAATAATTTCACTGTTTTCAATATAAATGTGAAAGTAGAATGTGGTGGTAAAATGTTCATTTCTGCTTGTATCCTATCAGAAGCTGCCACAATGTCGACCCCTTGTTGCTTGTTGCTGTGTTGTGGCTTGTTTGTGTTGATCTCCCTGAAGGCTATTTTACCGGAACACAAGCTCTTAGAAGGGCCTTCCATGCTGGGCAGGTCGAAGAATAGAGGCCAGATTTATATGGACTACATCACAGAGATAAAAATTGGTTTGCGTAGAGCAGTTTCAAAAGGTATCGATGTCATTTCAGAACCAATCATACCTGGGAATGAAAGTCTCTCCTTTCGGGAATCAGACACACGACATCTTGATCTGGACCAACGAGGGAGTCAGAAGAGAGACACCCTAAAAATAGATGGGGGGGGGGGGCGTGCATACTAAGGCCGAGTTGAATAAACAGATATCCTGTAGGAGAGAAGCAGAAAAGAGTCGGGAACAGGGGAGAAATGTCGTCGATGGGCTAGGTTACATGAGGATCGAAGGGCTTAAGTGAGGAAGTAAATCAGGGTCGCAGACATGGATGCGTAAGTACGAAGCTCATTTGGTGTGAATGCGTGAGTAATAAACTTGTGTGAATTTGAGTACATTCTCACGGGATGATTCTTTAAAAAAGTGTTTTTTGCCATAGGTTTCTGTTGACTCTGTGCCTCTTGGCTGATGTTTGGTAGACAGAAGTATGTCGTATTTGTATATAATAACATTAGGATTCAATGTTCAATAATTTAAAAAAATAATAAATAGATATATCCATTATCTACATTACATGCCTGTCTGACATTTTGTGTTTTTGAATTAAAAAAAAAAATCGGCTGATATTTCTTACACAACCATTTCCAACCATACGTTCCATTCTGACACGTTATGTTATGATCGGCATTATGCCAAATATTTCCACTACTTGCTGCCAGAATTGAGAGAAAATCTTCATAGATCTACAAAATAAGAATATCATTAATATCAATTCTTATATAAAAAAAAAGAAAAAAAGAAAATGCTATTCGGCAACAACACTGTAACAATAATTGTTGCAGTTAAATAAAATGTGAGATAAGTTGGAATTTAATCAAAACATTCTATTGAATAATCTGTAGTTTAATCAATGAAAACTATGAGATACTCATCATAATGATAGAGCTTCGTTCAGTTAATAGCGTCATTTGAATAGTCTTCGTTCACTATTTAGTATTCGTCTATTGATACACATTTCGTTGAAAACACACACACATGTACATGGATATATATATATATGTATACACAAATACATATAAATATTTTATACATACATATATACATATATATATGGATATATATATATATTTATGTATATATTTTTATACATATATTAAGATACATATATGTATACACACATAAGGTATATATACATTATGATATATATATATATATATAGATATAGATATATACGCTATGGTTTATATATTTCATATATATGATATATATATATATATATATGATAATATATGTATATCTATATATATATATATATATATATACATATATATACACACACACACATATATATATGTATGTATATATATATAATTATATATATATATCTATAATGATTTATGTAGCTGTCAATAATTATAATGTTAGAACTTATAGATGATTTATCGATCGAAGATGTTCCTTGGAATATCTAAACGACATATAATTTCTTAGAATTATTGATACAATTGAAGCAATTTGATATTCGAATGACGACGGAGATAAATATTTTCACCTATAAAATCCTGTGTTTAATGTTATGACAGATAAGAACAAAACAAAATCAGAATTGTCTTCGAAACCTTTGCAGACAATTTCGTTTCTAGATGGAAGTGTTAGAATCAAGTTAAATGCGCAATAATGCCATCTTCTGGAAATGGCGATGAATGAAGATTTAGGCTGATATTGAGATTATTCTACGTGAAAATTTCAACACCAACCTATTGAAGTGCTTGAATTAATGTGTCAAGCGTTGAGAGTGTTGTTTTGATATTTCAACTGATGACAACGAGGACAGACTGGATTCTTGACAAGGAAAGACTCTTTGAGCAATGCTTCTTCATCTACGTTTTCTTACATCACTTCTCTAATCTTGGAAAATGTAACATTAATGTAGAGATTTTCACATGAGTATAGGTTGGACACAGACTTAGACAAAAGCTTTTTACAGAGGCGTTATTTGGTTCGAAATTTTGGCACAAAGCCAGCAAATCCGGGGGAGGGAGACGTTTAGTGTTGTGCAATCTTGATGATATTGACCCAAATTAAAGACGTATGAGGTATCAACATTATTTTGATTTGATATTTCTACATATATCTTATCCCTTACTTAATTACCTGTAATCTATAGGAATGATGAAATGGCTACAAATGTAAAGCAGTGTGTCCTGTTTCACGAATCAGAATTGACCTGGGATATCATTAACCACAAGGAATCCGATTCAATAAAGGAGCCTTTAGAAAGTAGCTCGGCATTCTAAAAATTTCAACCGAATCTCTCTTAGTTCAATCGCTAATGTCTTGAAAAGGAAGTACTCAGTGACTAATACGCCTAACAGTTTTAAAAAAGACTCGTTACATCATTAGATTGTGTGAAAAATACGACGAGATTGTTATGGCTGCAATATATTTGATAAAATGTATGCAAGATTAAGACTGACCTGGAGATAAGCAGATCAAATACAAATTCAGTTATATTATTCAGTCTTTAAAAGACAGCATCGAGCTTATGTCTTAATGCTTCATATTTTCTTTTTTATTTCACACATTCCTTGGCAACAACAACAACAACAAAAACAACAACAACAACAGCGGTAACAACGAAACATATTAACACGGTCACCTGGTCCTTGAGTGCCTTTGGTGGACACCACTGTATTACAAGTATAAGTGAGAGGATTCTGATCTTAATATATAAGGCTTTTCCTTTCATTCTTTTGGTGCTAGATCTAATCCATCACCATGTTGAGCACTATCATATTACTTGGCCGTCGGTTACTTGTAATGCATTCGATTATGTAGCAAATATGTAAGACAAGTTTCCGATTTAACTTATATTAAGATCCTCTTTCTTTTCTTACACCAGTATCAGAGGTTTCAAATAAAAGGTCACAACAAATGCCCTTGCACGTCAGACTAAACCACAAGAAAGAATATTTAGCAAACTTTAACGCTGCTTTAGCCAGGGAAGCTATTCAATCTATTAGCGTGTTTGGTTTAAAAGTAAAGATGATAACAACATCAAAAGGAAGAGTTTTTCCTTGTTTGCTTTAAGAACTGTCAATGAAGAAACAAAGATAGTAATGTTATTTATATGCTATATATTATAAGTATAGAGTTTCGTAATGTATATTATCAAAGAGGGAAAGGTTCAGAGAATCTAGACAACTTAATGTTATTTATAAGCAGTTTGTATTATACAGAAGAAATAAGTATGCGATTTCAGAAAAAAAGTATACCTCGAAAGTGTGAAATGTGTTACGGAAGACCTACCGCATGTCATCATCATGATCACGGTCATCATTATCACCTTTGTTATCATCATCGCCACTGCAGCAGTCGTCGACATCGTTCTTCTTCTTTTTCTTCTTCTTCTTCTTCTTCTCCATTCCTGACGTCGTATTTACGCGCTGAGTTCAAATTCCGCCGAGGTCGACTTCGTCTTTCATCCTTTCGGTGTCGATAAAATAAGGAGCAGTTAAGTACTGAGTTCAAGAAATCGACTCGCTCCTACTCTTCAAATTTCAGCCTTTGTATCTATAGTAGAAAGGATTATTAAAGCAAGGCGACGAGCTGGCTTTGAGCCTATAACAGAAAGAATTACTACTATTATTAAGACGAAGAAAGACGGTGAGCTGGCAGAATTGTTACCACGCCAAAATTTGAAATCAATATTTCTTCAAATTTTAATATTCTGTATTTCAGTAGAACATATTGCATAAAGTAGCCATAGATACGATATTCTTGCATCCAAGACTAATTTTAATCTCAGAGCTTTTGTATCAAGTATAGCATTGGAGCTAAGTAACAGCAAAAAACAGCAGCAACTATTCGCTTTCTACTCTGGAGAAAAGATAACTGATCATTTCCTTCTCTTTCCGTACATCAATCCTTCAACATTACTCATTTATTTGATTCATCTTCTCATCCGTTATTTTATAGCCTAGATGATAAGATCTCTCTATTATTTCCAGGAGGAGAAAATCAAGTGTTAAAGCATTGGATTTTTTTTGCCATGCCTCAAGGATAATCAATTCATTGACGTTTCCTCCTTTATTAATAAACAGAAGCGTAAATACGAATGAACAATTTTGGAAAGCTTCTTAGAGCAAAAAGAAGCCATGGGTGAGCCGAGTTCCTATTCTGATTGAGAAACGGAGCTCATCAGTAGCGTATCGCACAACCAACCGCAGCCGTTTCGTTAATCTTCAAGAGCATAATGTCTTGTAACGCTTAATGGGTTAAAGGGAGGTTTCATAATCATAGCTTTCCTTATAATGTACCGAGATTCTGTCACATAGCTAAAATACCATTTCTGTAGAGAATGTTGCTTGCAGTTAGAAATAATAAGCCAA
The DNA here is from genome assembly GCF_001194135.2 of Octopus bimaculoides. Classification (NCBI taxonomy): domain Eukaryota; kingdom Metazoa; phylum Mollusca; class Cephalopoda; order Octopoda; family Octopodidae; genus Octopus; species Octopus bimaculoides. The sequence continues at coordinate 18,266,933 of NC_068990.1, forward strand.
ATCAGCAATGAGAAACCCGAAGCAAGCCTGCAGTATTTTAGAGACTTAGTTGGATGTTTCTGACCCATAATAATGGAAAAATATAAAAATTTCGTATAACATATTTTTATTACTTAAATTCTGTGCGATTATCTTTACAGTCAGTATTTCTAGGGGAACATTACAGTTTTTAATAAACTAAAAAAAAAAAAAAAATTGTACGAGAAAATTAAACAAAACAGTTTCTGTCGCATTTCTAGATGCTGCCGTCTGGAAAGTGGGAAGGTATGAATACTAAATTTTGAGTATGGGTTTGGTATATTTTGAATTGCTATACTTATATTTCGGCGAGGAAAATTTGAAGCAAAAAACAAAATTCATTAATTAATGCAAAAGTGCTGATTGATAAAAATAAATTCAAGTGGAAATCTTAGGTAATTTTGACCTCAAAATACGTGATCAATTGCTTCCTTTAGTGCAACAACTGTTCAAAATTTATACCTCCACTTTTATATTTACTTTCGCTTTCTAGTTTCTAATTTAAACCATTATATATTGTATATGATATATGATATACAATAATAAAAATGACGGGAACATAAACCACCACAAGTTGTCCACAATTCTGAAGTTACCAATTTTTTTAGCCTCAGTGTTCAAAATGATCAAGGAATTTAGACTAACGACCTAGACATTATTGTGAAAAATCCTGTTGTAAAGACATGTTTTTGATGGATATTGCATCCTCAACTGACAGAAATACATTCCTGAAAACATTTGATAAATTGAGCAAATATAAGGACCCGTAGATAGAAATCAGAAGAATGTGACATCTCAAAGTAGTAGCACTACTTGGAATTATATCAAAATGAGCAAACAATACGTAGACAAAATATCTGGCGGCTCAAAAATAAATTAGATGCAAAAAGTCATACTTATGGATATCTCCTGTGGTTTACGTAAATTTCTCTTCAAGTAAATACAGTCTTATTCAGCTTTTATATAAATTTTATTGATTTTTTTTTATAATACACAAATACTGTTTTTTTCAATTACATGGCACTTCGTCTGTTTGCATTTTTTGATACAAATAGTTGTTGTCCCTTGTATGAATTAAAACAAAAGCAAATCGTAAAGAAGAAAAACAACGACATCAAAAACAACAGCAATAATACTAATAATGATGATGATAATAATAATAATAATAATAATAATAATAATAATAATAATAAATCCAAACTAAAACTAGAACAGCAACGAACCATAATAAAATGATGGCAAGAAAAGCCCCTACATGGTAAATACTGGGCTAAACTAAATGCGAAAGAAATAGACAGAGAAAAATCCCAGCAATGGCTGAGAAGCTCAGGACTCAAAGCAGAGACTGAAGGATTTTTAATTGCTGCACAAGACCAAAGCCTCCCCACCAGAAATTACCAAAAACACATAATGAAAAGAAATATAACAAGTAACAGTAGAATATGTGGAGATGGACAAGAAACAATAAATCATATTATCTCTAGCTGCCCAGTCCTGGCTAAGAAGGAATATATTCACAGACACGACAGAGCTGGGACCTATATACACTGGAAGCTATGCCAACACTATGGAATAACAACAGAAAAAAGATGGT
>NC_068990.1:18268584-18270804 GCF_001194135.2 Octopus bimaculoides
AAAAGAAATGGAAAAACTTTCAAAATACAAAGACCTGGAAATAGAGATAACTCGAATGTGGAATCTAAAAACAGAAACAATTCCTATCATAGTAGGTGCCTTAGGTGTAATAAAAAAATATTCAGACAAATACATAACAAAAACACCAGGACTTACAAATATATATAACATACAGAAAATTGCACTACTGGGTACTGCACACATTCTACGCAAAACACTTTCAATACAGTAAACATAAGAGCACCACAGCAAACCACAGCACATACCCAAGGCGCACAGAGCTGCGCTCGGTAGTGAAGTGAAAACATGTTATAAAAATAAAACTACTGTACAATAATAATAATAATAAAAGGAAAATAGAGAAGAGTGCTACAGTTATCATGTGAAATTGGTTGAACTGTATTTCGGCATCTAGCATACCTTGCACAGGTTCAAATATTACATGTCAGTCTACTTCATTTTTTGTTAAGATTATATAGGACTGAGGTAACTCCTCCAGAAGTTATACAGAAATACAAAATAGAGAAGAGTGCCGTAGCTATCATGTGAAATTGATCATGATAATATTAATAGTAATAATAATGATAATAATAATGATAATAATAATAATAATAATAATAATAATAATAATAATAATAATAATGACTATGGTCATCATCATGATCATGATAATGATAATAATAATAATAATAATAATAATAATCATAATCATAATAATAATAATGATGACTGTGGTCATCCTCATGATCATGGTAATAATATGACCTGGGCCAATGATGGCCGAAATCTCAATTATCTAAATTATCTAAGGACATTGAATATAAGTCAATTAGGATTTTCAATATAATTTCTAAAACTAACACAGTCTTTATTCTAGAAGAAGGAAATTGCAATGATGTATAATGCAATATCTATTTGTATTACACAACTCAATGACCATAGTTAATGCCCCACGGGAAGTAGAAGCCTGAAGGTTAAAACTTCGTAAAATGAAAGGTGCGATGCAGTTTCAAAGACATGTACTAAGATCTGTGTAAAAACAAGGAATTGATTCTAGTGAGGCAAATATTTGGAAAATAGTGTAAACAGTTAGCTAGTTGTTGATAGACATACAAGATTTTTTTTATAAAATGGTTTACGTGAAAGAAAGCAAAGTACTTTAGTGATGTAGTAATAAAAAATAACGTATTCTTGCAGTTGTGGCATGCTTTGAATCAAATATGCTAGAATTGTATAAAACAAAACCTGTATCTTCTAAGAACCTTAACTGATTACCTGGTTGATTGCGCTTAGGTTGTAACAGAACGACTTCAAACAGAAAAATAAAGACAAATATTCATCAATAAGCATAAATGAATCTAGTTGCAAAAGTGACCCAGCATATATATTCATGTTTGGTTGGGGTTAGTGGTGGAGATATAAACTAAGCACTTTCATTGTTACGAAGAATTACTCGCTTTGGGTATACTTTTATGCAAGGCATGCGGAATCGATAACTTTGACAACTTGAAAGATAAATGTCGCGAAGCAGAACTAAATCTTGATAATTTGCTGAATGTGTGCAGCGTCAATGCATGTTCCATGAGAGGAATATGGTTAAGAATTTATTGGAATTCTAGAACACTCAGATCCAGATATTTTATTCTCTTTTATTATATTTTCCATCAGTACAATCTCTGTACGAAATCTACTATTTGAAGTGACACGTAGTATAAAAACATTAGCATTGTTAAATATATTGGAGCTCATGCAACAAAGTATCACCAACTTTGTAACGTTCTAAGTTGCATGGTGAAGAATACTGTGTAGGTTTTTCACATCATTCTAAAGGGTTCTGGCTGTCAGTAGGACAAGCATTAGTCAAAGGTTTTATCATTGCATGAGAAGGAAAAAAAATCGATTTGTTGAAGGACAGATAAGCAATGGGAATTAGTAGGGTATTTCTGAAGAAATGCTTCATTTTACTGTGATATTACGTCAAGGCAAACTCATTTGAATACTTCTTTGCAAAGGTAAACTAAATCTATACATGATGTGTGCCAAAAAGTCCAGGTATATCGAAAAATTGGGCGTATTTTCGTTATTTTATTGAATTTCTTTCCCCAGAAATTTATATATATGTATAGGGATATATATATATATATATGGGAGAATATACAAATGATAACAACAGACGAGGACAGGTGGTGTAAATAACAAAAGAATATATTAGTATATATA
>NC_068990.1:18272204-18273456 GCF_001194135.2 Octopus bimaculoides
ATATATATATATATATATATATATATATATATATATATATACATATATACACGTGGGGTGCCTGCCGTTTCTTTAAGATTTCGTATACCAAGTCCACTTACAAGGCTTTGGTCAGCTGGGGCATATAGTAGAATATACCTGTCCAATATACACAGTACTGGGACTGAACACGGAATCATATGGTTTAGAAGCAAATTTCTTACCACACAGCAACGCCCGTGCAAATTATTTGAAGAATATACAATCATTCCAGATACACTGATATAAGAATATATTGAAGTATTTGTACATTGTAACATAGAGGAATTATATTTTGGAATTTTCACAACTCGTATGTGTTTACCAGAAACTCTGTTACGGATTACAGTTCGTTCGCATTAAAATCCTGTAAGCATTATCTGGAAGGTATATTTACTATATTTACGCCAATGTACTCATCTGTGGTGTGCTTTGATTTCCCGTAATATCTTTTGACTCCGAATCATCATTAATATATCTTACAGGAAAGCAGCGAGACGACAGGGTCGTCAGATCGTTGATAAATCCACTTTGGTCTATTTGTACCTGGTATTTACTTTCTGAGTTCAGACGCGATCGGAGTCATATTTGCCTTTCATCCACTCGGGATCGATACAAATAAAGTAACAGTCAATTACTGATGTCAAAGTTATTCACTACTTCACTTCACCTGAAAATTGTTGTTCTCGTGCTTAAATCGAAAAGCATTATTGTATCTAACAGAGATTAAAACGTCTTTCAGAGCTGATGTGACGTATGGTCACTTGTAGGTTGTACACGAGTTGCCCCAAAATATTGGCATTTACTATTTGTTATATTTCATAGCGTTGAATTGCATGCTATTTTTGTGAGCCAATACATACATACATACATACATACGTACATACATATGCATGTATGTATATGCGTGTGTTTGAATTTGTCCCCTTGCTTGAAAACTATTGTTGGTTTGTGTACATCAACGTAACTAAGCTTACTGCAGGTGGTTCTTTCGAAAAAAACACTTGAAGGCGGGGCCCAATACTCCAGGATTCCAATGGCTGAGACAAGTTAAATGATATGCACACATACATACACACACGCTTGCACACATATGCACACACACACACACACACACACACACACACACACAAAGAGGGAGAACGGTGATGGGAATAGTTGGTGGAAACAAAATGCACCGAACCACATCCATTGCATGATATAGTTTATGACTTCCAAGTCTCAACAGCGTCAA
>NC_068990.1:18274427-18275156 GCF_001194135.2 Octopus bimaculoides
CACACACACACACACACACACACACACACACACACACACACACACACACACACACACACACACACACACACGTATACATGTATAAATGAATTACTAGTCAGAAATACAAAGCAAGAAAAGATGCAATATTAATGTGTATAAAGCCAAATAAAAGCTGAAACGAATGTAGTTACACGGAATGTTTACTTGGTTTAAGTAATCTTGTATTTTTAAATTTTTGTATATTAATGTTTTTGAAATATGTGTAGAAAGAATGAAAACGTCTGTAATTATCCGTAGCTCTACCGTTTTACAGGGTGTTACAATTTGATTGTCTGTGTAAGGGAGAAATATTTTCCCGGTCTCTTAAATATGAATACCAAATGAAGTTTTCTGCTTCAGTTCAAGCTTTTTGTGTTTATATACACTAATTTGTGGTACATCTATACACATTCACACGTACGCGTGATTACGCACGTACATAAATTTGTATATATTAACGACAGAACAAGTATTAAAACTGAGAGAAAATATTTATCCACACTTAAACGTGGACGTTCTTTTAGAACAAATTATACTGCGTTAGATGCCGCGAGAAGATCTCTCCTATTAGCTTTTGACGCAAAATGACTCTTGTTTATATCGTTAGCAGGACGACAAATCCTTCTCAACTCCAGCGTTGAGACTACCAGAAATGTCTGTATGTGTGTGTATATATATGTCTTTATATATATATATATATATATATAT
>NC_068990.1:18275521-18277484 GCF_001194135.2 Octopus bimaculoides
CATGCATATATATATATATATATATATATATATATGTATGTATGTACGTATGTATATATACATGCATATGTATGTATATATACAGAGGTACCCTCACGACTTCACGCGCACGCACAAACACACACACATACATATTATTCGATTGTTGAAGAATATTCGTTGATTTAAACAAAAATGCTAGAGTCTTACTTTTACGAGGTTACCACGACCATTATAAACGTATGCAAATAGTATTTTATGGAACGTATGTAATAGAAATTATTTTGGTTGAGTCGGTGGTTCTCTCGTGTTTAACGATCATGAAAAGATAAATACCAGACTACAAACTAATTACAATACCATCACTACTTTAAACATATGTTTCAGTATCCGTCCCGTATGCGACGTCACTAAATCGGTCAAAAATAGCAATTAAATACTTCTCAACTTAATGAAATCCTTAATGAAAAGTTGAACACCGACCTCTTTGCTATCTTAGAATGGATCTAGTAACAGTTATTCTTCTACTATGGCTCATCCTTAACTTTGTATCTGCTGAATTGTTTACCTACTGAACTATTTACCTGCTGAAACTGCCAACAGACTTTATACGACTTCATTAACTCTATACGACTTCATTAATTACTTAATACATTCATTCTATCTTATGGCTACTTATATCCTAAACTAAAGACCAGCCTTTCTATACTGTTTTACCTCAATCTATCCGATGATAGTATACCTGGGTACGTGAATTCATTACGCATTAATATGATCCAGTAGTTCAAGTATTCCAGACACATCTGCAAGAAATTTTACTTAACTTCCGTATCTTTTCTATGCTTTATTTATACTTTAATTGTACTCTTTACTATGAAGTACAAATCTTCGAGTAACATCAAATTCTCTGCTTGCCCGTCTTCCATTTTTTTAATCTCTTTGACATATTAAGCTGCTTAATTTGACCAAAGGTAGAATGGTTTTGACCATATCCATTCTTCACTAGGGATGATCGTGGTTTCAACAACATCAATACAAACAACACTTAGTTGGTATACATTGTTTTAATTCGGTGGACTTATCCATTTATATCCAATTGTTTAATACATAGTCAACTAGAAACCAAACGCAAATATTTTGAGCAAAAGACTGACACGGAATTGACATTTTGCAAATTTCTTAGCCTTAACAAGGTAACAGAAATATTTAATAAACAATAAATGAGCAAATAGAATTTGTTGTATGAGAGTAATTCGTTTAAACTTTCTATTAACTTGGAAGTATAGATAAAGTTTTTGTGTTGATGGGTCATTTGTTTAAATCTGCTGTTAGCATTTGCTACATTTCAAGTAAGACTGTATATATTTCAGGTAATCCAAATTCAAATAGTTGTCTTGTTCAATATGTGAATATACAGTATCGGCCATGAATTTTTCAAAATCCAACAATACCATAGCAAACGAATCCAGAACTCAGGTTTTCTGAAACAATCGTACATAAAATAACTGTTGCAATAAGTAAATGCAAAACTCACATTAAAAAGATGTCACATAGGTTTTGACCACTAACTTTTTGCACTTTCCAGTTATGACTGATTTCAAATTAAAATACATACAAAACGCAATAAAAATTGTTTACTAAGAGATTTGCCTTCCTTTTTATCTTTTAGAACCCAGGCAATGCAAGAACAATACAGGTTATAGACACAAACGTCGGACAAAAAGTAATTTATTAACATTATTGGCAAGAAAAATCGTATATATCGTATTTGAACGTTTAATCTCAATAGAAATGGTATCAGTATAGAATGTTTGGCGTCTCTATTAAGTTACAATTCAAAGCGATCTAGACTTGCCAATCACATTTTCATTCTCCTTTGACATAAGTACGGCGAAGTTTACTTGAAACCATCTGTGCTCATATCGTATTAATATCAAGTGACAGATATATATGTATATATATATATATATATATATATATATAT
>NC_068990.1:18278659-18283638 GCF_001194135.2 Octopus bimaculoides
ATATATATAATATATATATATGTATGTATTATGTATGTATGTATGTGTGTATGTATGTATATATAATTGATCAATCTTGTACTTTCCATCTGTGTAGGATACATTTTCCTGAAGTGAAGTAATATCGAAATATAGACGTTACTTACACGAATTCGTTTTTGTGACCAAATCAACTCTAGTCTGCATTGCATATAATATACAGATATTTCTCGTATCTGAACTTATTGGAGGTATTCATTTTTATTTATGTTTTCAGATTTTTTAAAGCATCTACGGGCTTAAGTTTCGTTACTAACACCTCCCTGTCTCTCTCTCTCGCGCACACATACTCACATATATATACTGATTCTGCATGCGTGACTATTGTTGCTACAGTGTCGCACACACATAGGGGTGCCGACTAACTTACATGAAAATCCTATCTGCTTGACAACTTTGCCTTTCAACCAGGTTCGATAAAATCCGTAGCCGTTGAGTTCTGTGGTCGATGTAATTGACTTACCCCCTATCCCGAACTTGCTGGCCCTGTGGTAAAGTTTGAAATCAATAACACAGGTGGTGTAGTCTGCCACTGTTTTCAGTTGAAGCATGGGTGGGGAAATTCAAAATGTAACAGAATAGGGATCCTAATGCATTTTGAAGGTATTTCTACTGAAAACATATTTGAGAATTGTAGATTATACAGAAAACCAAATCCGTTAGCGTAATATCTAGAAACACACGAAAAGATCAGCACATCTTTTAAGCCGATAGTTCCAGTAAGAAAAACCCTTTCATCTTTATTGACTCGTATCAAAAGATATCTTTTGTGAAATACTTCTGATTAATCCTTCTTTGAATATTTCTGGTAAAGAATATCATTTCTACTAAATCTAATTTTATTCGGGCGAGTACGTTTCGTTTAACTGGTTACTCTGATAATTTCACGAATTATCGCATATGTTTTTTAAAAAAATATCCTAATACATATGCGCATATTTGTAACACAAACACACAAACGCGCGTACACACACACACACACACACAGAGATAGAGACAATATATATACCTACCTACCTACATATACATACATACATACATATATATATATATATATATATATATATATATATATATACAAACATGCACACATATATATATATTAGCAACAGAGGTAGTATCCCTGCTAGCGATATAAACAAGAGTGCATTTTGCATCAAAGCCAATATGTGAATTTCTCTCATGGTATCTACCGTAGTATGGCTTGTTCTAAAAACATCCACATTAAAGTGACAATAAATATAATTCAAACAGACGCATCCGTACACACACTAACACTCACGTACACATAAAAACAAATAATAATACGTGGATCTATCAAAGGGTAAACCGTTAAACGAAGCCCAATCGACAGAATTTTACTATATTTGCTGGAGACGATATTTTTTACCTGAAATATGCAAAGAAAAATTAATCGGAAATATTTCACAAAACTTATCCTTTGATACGAGTCAATAGGAATGAAAGGCTGTTCTTACTGGAACGATTGGCTTAAGAGATATACAGATCTTTTTGACGTGTTCCTAGATATATGCTAAAGGATTAGGATTCTGAGAATATTCGCTATTCTTGAATATTTGTTTTCAGTAGAATTACGTTCAAAATTTAATAGAATCCCTAGAAAATTGAAAAAATCTCATAAGATTGCAGGTAATATTTAAACTTTTAGCTTGAGCGCGAATCTGGGATGAACACTATCACAGCAAGCTTATCGCGTCAGAAGAGTTTATGTCTATTTTAGAGTGGATTAGAAGCTACCCTTTAATATTTTCTTAGACGCATATAAATAAGCTCAAAACTTGGTGCTTCTTTAAAACAAAGGTATCGAATAACCAAGCCACAGTTTTTTTTAAAATATTGATCAATATAACAAATGACTGTCTCTTTACCTTTTTAGCATCTTAGGATGAAATTTAAAAATATATTTAAGGAAAAAATAAAATACTAAAGTGGAAACTTTCTCGCTACACAATGAAAAAATATTTGAGAATGTTTCTCTCTGTGGCCCTTCAGAAACGTTTGAGTGAGTGCTTTTACGTTGTGAATCCCTTGTTATACATTGTGCTCCGTTATTTAACCCTTAATTTGAACGAAAAATATATCAAATGAAATAATTGCCCAAAACAGGAAGGTTTCATCACAGAAAATTTAACAGCGATATTAAAGTACGTAAACGGCATTAGCATGCAGTAGAGTATGAGTGTGTTCGTTTATTCAGACGGTGATGTGAAGGTGCTGATGTCTATGGTCAATGCCTAGCTGCAGAAAGTTGCTGTTGGAAGGATATATGTGTGGCAGAAGGGTTCGTCTCCTTGTCAGAAGTGGTTGTTGGAGTATTTCTAGTCTTCACCAGCCCCAATTTCTGGCCTTCTAATTTCTTCGATTATAATCCTATATATTACTCTATGTCGGACGTGGTTCAGACGGACACCAACTGCTCTGCCTACGGAACCAAGGTCGAGCTGTTGTTCATCATCACGGAGGTATTCGGAGATCCTCGTAAGGAAGTAGGGAGGAATACATGTTCCAGGTTACCGAGCTATCTTGAGGCCATAGAAGAAAGCTGAGTGCCGCTACTTTGAGTAAACTGTATTTTTTCTCTCATAATATAGTTACGTTGTCTCAATTTTTCAAACACTTCTGTTTGGGGTGCGGTATTGTGCTTTCTTTTCTTTTTATGCAAACTGTCAAAATTTGCTCGTACACACACACACACACACACGCACGCGCGCACACACACATACACACACACAAACACACACACCCTCTCTCTCCCTCTGTCTTTCTGACTGTCTGTCTATCTATTTTGTATATATATATATATATATGAATAATTGTCTGCGCGTACGTGTGCACATATATAAAGAGTGTAGGTGAATATTAGTTATTTATTAATATTCTGTTCTTTCTTGCTTGTGACACTTACCCTTCCTCATTGCATTCTATTTGCATTCAAACCTTCACCATTATTTTTATATTTGTATGGAATTTTGGATTATAGCTTCTTGGAGATATTTTTTCAGTCGTTTTCTCAAAGCTTTCCCGCTTCTTTCAGATTTTTTTCTCAAGAAATTTATGTATATATCCATTCATAGCTATAGACCCCATTACACATACATATACATACATACATACATACATACATACATGCATAATACATACATACATACATACATAAAAACTTACATACATACATAAAAACTTACATACATGCAGACATATAAAAGAAGTATATATAAATGCATATATGCTCCCATATATATATATATATATATGTATGTGTGTGTGTGTGTGTGTGCGTCTGCGTATTCGTGTGTATTTATGTCGACTTACCCAGAATACTCATATATACATACACACATGCGGTAATGAACAAACAACTTCCTACATCCAAACGGATATACTCGTACTGATGATGGACAGTTACTGTCAAATACGGTAGGCACTAGATTTATGCAGTTCAGAAGGAGAGGATTTTCTCATCAAAATTGTTGTCTTGTAGGGCAACTTACCTTTTATCCCCTAAAATCATACTTTATCATTTTGAGTGATGTTTTCAGTTGTCTGGAAACTATTTAGAAGAAACCAGTTCCGATGCCAGCAGTTAGAAAATATCTGTGGTCATCCGGTTAAGAGATATCGTCGTTTGGGTTCAGCTATAGGACAGATTATTTATCCGATGCTTCTCTTTTATGAACACTTGAATTATAGAGCGACATAAAGACGAAGTTATGGAAGTCGTTGAAATCACCCAAGTTTCTTAACAAAGAACAGATATATAGATTTCATTTGTCCCTGTTTTAAATGCGCGGAGTTGTTTGAAGCAATGGAGATTGAAATAGGTTGCAGTAATTCTCGTTTTGTTTCCTTCAACTCTATCCACAGCTGTTATGAATACCCAATGTACAACAACTGCGGTGCAGATGCATTCCCTGGATGGAGAAATAGAATGATTTCGATGGTTACAAGTTGTCTGCTGAGTTACTGACTGTTTGGGGGCAGTTTCAGTTTTAGCGTTATGTAGAATGCGATGGTATCCACATGAGAATAACTTACTTTACTATTGCGTTGCTGTTATGCGTATCGTATAAGTGTGTCGGATGGAAGTATTTGTTTTACTTGATCTTCAAAATTGCTGGCTCTACTCGTGGTAACATATAAACTGTATTGTGGATCAAAGCAGATTATATACGTCGTCCTGTTTCATCTCTCGTGTGCGGCAGTAGTGCTGGGGTCGCTTCTCCATTTATCTTATGTTCTTGCTGAAGCCTCTTCTTTTATGCTATAAAGGCTCAACTCTGTTACGATTGCCCCCTTACCGCATATACACCACAGACAAGCCTAGTTACATCAGCTACATAGTATCCAGAATTCTGGATACTATGACAGTCATATATCTAAGCCGAAAGTAAGACATACTCTACTGCTGTCATATTCTGAGGAGCTCCGAAGAATTATTGTCTAATGTTCAGAGGTCTCGAAAAGGTAGCCTCCCTTTAAATAAAAATATAGTTTCATCCGGGTAAACCTGAATCAGCTGAATCAGATTCAACAACGTGGTTCTCAACGATCAATGAGAATCGGTCTACCATTATATTTACAGTTAGAGTGATATTCTCTGTATATAGCCTCTACAATCAACGTTTACTCTATCAATGAGGATTTCTGAGTAACAAGGATATGAATCACCAAGCTTCTCCCAATAAGTATGACTGTGTGTATATGTGTGCATGTTAGTGTGTTTGTGTGTGTGTGTGTGCGTGCATGTTTGTATACATATATATGTACATATATACATAAATGTATATAAATGTATATTATATATATATATATATATATATATGATATACATATACACATATCTATAGACATATATTTATGTGAGTATATACATTATATATTATATATGTATATTATAAATATATATATATATATATATA